>NC_069503.1:132798200-133072389 GCF_027579735.1 Bombina bombina
TAGTGTTGCATATAACTGGTTATAATGTGGGCTACTGTATTGTAATTGATATCAGTGTGACCGTTAAATTAAACAGAGCTGCCTTGTTGTGTTTCAGGAAGGAAGGATTAGACTTGAAGCCTCTGTATGAATTTGTGAGCACAGCATTGGCTCCATCTGCTGGGGAGTCATGGAAATGCCCCGTACTGATACTGGATGATGTTAGTGTGCTCCTCAGCCTGGGAGTGGGTGCTCCGCTGGTGCTGGACTTTATGCATTATTGCCGGGCTACTGTATGCAGCCAGTATGAGGTATACTGCTTGTATAACTGATAGATTTGTCTATGTATTTATGTAAATATATAAACAAGTCCACTCTGTGTGAAACAGACTTAAATATAGATATATTTATTAAATAAACATCTAAATAACCCAATTATCACACCCTTAAAGGGACACTGAGCAAAAACAAATTATTTTGTGATTCAGATAGACCATGACATTTTAAGCAACTTTCTAATTTACTCCTATAATCAAATATTCTTCATTCTCTTGTTATCTTTATTTGAAATGCAAGAATGTAAGTTTAGATGCCGGCCCATTTTTGGTGAACAACCTTGTTCTTGCTGATTGGTGGATAAATTCATCCACCAATAAAAAAAAGTGCTGTCCAGAGGTCTGAACCAAAAAAAGCTTAATGCCTTTTTCAAACAAAGATAACAAGAGAACGAAGAAAAAATGATAATAGGAGTAAATTAGAAAGTTGCTTAAAATTACATGCTCTATATGAATCATGAGAGAAAAAAAATTGGGTTCAGTGTCCCTTTAATGACTGCAAGATTCAGTGCTGTAACTGCACCAGTAAACTAGGTCGAGCTCTGTGTAACACTGGGATGTATGGGGGAGATGGCAGGAAGGAACCATCTGAGAGTTTGACTTTGACAGGAAACGGTTATCCTGTTGCAATACAGAAAACGTTTTTGTTTTCACATGAATCCAAGATGCCTGTGTCTTAAGATTCGCCATCCCAACTGTGGTGCTGTCATGCTATGTGCATGTGTCTGAGATTCATGCCTGGGTTTTACAATACACCCTCCCAATTATGGTGTCTGCATCATGCTGTGTGTGTGGGCCTCTGAGATGGACGCTCGTGTCTCTAGATATACCATCCTATGGTGTCTGCATCATGCTGTGTGTGTGGGCCTCTGAGATGAACGCTCGTGTCTCTAGATATACCATCCTATGGTGGCTGCATCATGCTGCGTGTGTGGGCCTCTTGAGATGAACGCTCGTGTCTCTAGATATACCATCCTATGGTGGCTGCATCATGCTGTGTGTGTGGGCCTCTGAGATGAACGCTCGTGTCTCTAGATATACCATCCTATGGTGGCTGCATCATGCTGTGTGTGTGGGCCTCTGAGATGAACGCTCGTGTCTCTAGATATACCATCCTATGGTGTCTGCATCATGGTGTGTGTGTGTGTGGGCCTCTGAGATGGACGCTCGTGTCTCTAGATATACCATCCTATGGTGTCTGCATCATGCTGTGTGTGTGTGTGTGGGCCTCTGAGATGAACGCTCGTGTCTCTAGATATACCATCCTATGGTGGCTGCATCATGCTGTGTGTGTGGGCCTCTGAGATGAACGCTCGTGTCTCTAGATATACCATCCTATGGTGTCTGCATCATGGTGTGTGTGTGGGCCTCTGAGATGAACGCTCGTGTCTCTAGATATACCATCCTATGGTGGCTGCATCATGCTGTGTGTGTGGGCCTCTGAGATGAACGCTCGTGTCTCTAGATATACCATTCTATGGTGGCTGCATCATGCTGTATGCGTGTGTGGGCCTCTGAGATGGACGCTTGTGTCTCTAGATATACCATCCTATGGTGGCTGCATCATGCTGTGTGTGTGGGCCTCTGAGATGAACGCTCGTGTCTCTAGATATACCATCCTATGGTGTCTGCATCATGCTGCGTGTGTGGGCCTCTGAGATGAACGCTCGTGTCTCTAGATATACCATCCTATGGTGGCTGCATCATGCTGCGTGTGTGGGCCTCTGAGATGAACGCTCGTGTCTCTAGATATACCATCCTATGGTGGCTGCATCATGCTGTGTGTGTGTGTGGGCCTCTGAGATGGACGCTCGTGTCTCTAGATATACCATCCTATGGTGTCTGCATCATGCTGTGTGTGTGTGTGGGCCTCTGAGATGGACGCTTGTGTCTCTAGATATACCATCCTATGGTGGCTGCATCATGCTGTGTGTGTGTGTGGGCCTCTGAGATGGACGCTCGTGTCTCTAGATATACCATCCTATGGTGTCTGCATCATGCTGTGTGTGTGTGTGGGCCTCTGAGATGAACGCTCGTGTCTCTAGATATACCATCCTATGGTGGCTGCATCATGCTGTGTGTGTGGGCCTCTGAGATGAACGCTCGTGTCTCTAGATATACCATCCTATGGTGGCTGCATCATGCTGTGTGCGTGTGTGGGCCTCTGAGATGGACGCTTGTGTCTCTAGATATACCATCCTATGGTGTCTGCATCATGCTGTGTGTGTGGGCCTCTGAGATGAACGCTCGTGTCTCTAGATATACCATCCTATGGTGGCTGCATCATGCTGTGTGTGTGGGCCTCTGAGATGAACGCTCGTGTCTCTAGATATACCATCCTATGGTGGCTGCATCATGCTGTGTGTGTGGGCCTCTGAGATGAATGCTCGTGTCTCTACATATACCATCCTATGGTGGCTGCATCATGCTGTGTGTGTGGGCCTCTGAGATGAACGCTCGTGTCTCTAGATATACCATCCTATGGTGGCTGCATCATGCTGCGTGTGTGGGCATCTGAGATGAATGCTCGTGTCTCTACATATACCATCCTATGGTGGCTGCATCATGCTGTGTGTGTGTGTGTGTGTGGGCCTCTGAGATGAACGCTCGTGTCTCTAGATATACCATCCTATGGTGGCTGCATCATGCTGTGTGTGTGGGCCTCTGAGATGAATGCTCGTGTCTCTAGATATACTATCCTATGGTGTCTGCATCATGCTGTGTGTGTGTGGGCCTCTGAGATGAACGCTCGTGTCTCTAGATATACCATCCTATGGTGGCTGCATCATGCTGTGTGTGTGGGCCTCTGAGATGAACGCTCGTGTCTCTAGATATACCATACTATGGTGGCTGCATCATGCCATAGGCATTCTTCTGATGAGATGCACACCCATGTCTCTATAGATTCGCCATTGTTACAATGAAGCATGTGTAGGTGGCTGCATCATGCCATAGGCATTCTTCTGATGAGATGCACGCCCAAGTCTCTATAGATACGCCATTGTTACAATGAAGCATATGTAGGTTGCTGCATCATGCCATAGGCATTCTTCTGATGAGATGCACGCCCAAGTCTCTATAGATACGCCATTGTTACAATGAAGCATGTGTAGGTTGCTGCATCATGCCATAGGCATTCTTCTGATGAGATTCACGCCCAAGTCTCTATAGATACGCCATTGTTACAATGAAGCATGTGTAGGTTGCTGCATCATGCCATAGGCATTCTTCTGATGAGATTCACGCCCAAGTCTCTATAGATACGCCATTGTTACAATGAAGCATGTGTAGGTTGCTGCATCATTTCATAGGCATTCTTCTGATGAGATGCACGCCCAAGTCTCTATAGATACGCCATTGTTACAATGAAGCATGTGTAGGTGGCTGCATCATGCCATAGTCATTCTTCTGATGAGATATACGCCATTGTTACAATGAAGCGTTTTGGTGGCTGCATCATTATGTGAGTGATTGTAATGAGATGCATGCCCATGTCTCAAAATACACCATCCTTACAATGAGAGGTTTTGGTGGCAGAATGATATTGTGGGCATGCTTCTGGTGAGATGCATGCTTATACATCAAGAAACCATCCCTACAACGAATCATTGTGGTGGCTGTGTCCATGCTTCTACACTGGTTATTTTAAGAAAACCAAAGAAGGAAAAGAGAACAAAATCAATGATATACTGCAAGGGAAACTGCTTCAGCCCACTAAAGCTGCAGCTTGTTTGAAACTCCCCTTTCAGCAGGGCATTGATCTCAAGTACATAGTATCATTGCAGCTGCTTAAATGTTTTTTTTTTGTGATTCAGATAGCATGCAACTTTCTAATTTACTCCTAATATCAATTTTTCTTCGTTCTCTTGCTATCTTTATTGAAAAAAGAATGCATCTAAGCTTTTCTTGGTTCAGGACTCTGGGCAGCACCTTTTTTTTTTTTTTTTTTTGTGGATGAATTTATCCACCAATCAGCAAGAACAAGCCAGGTTGTACACCAAAAATGGGCATCTAAACTTACATTCTTGCATTTCAAATAAAGATACCAAGAGAATGAAGAACATTTGATAATAGGAGTAAATTAGAAAGTTGCTTAAAATTGCATGCTCTATCTGAATCATAAAAGAAAAAATTTGGGTTCAGTGTCCCTTTAAGTATAAGAATGTAATTTAATACAAGTTTTTAGCATCATTTCTTTATAGCTTTATCTGAAATGTAAAATCCTTTACATTTTCACCCACGCATTAAATGTAATCACTATCTATTTATTTATTTTTCTCTGCTTTTGCTGTGAAATAAATCTGAAAATTGTTTTACACTTCCTACCAAGAAACTGGAGTCTCGCGCTTTAAAAGGTCACTGAAGTAAAAATGAAAGTTTCCTGAATCAGATAAAGCATGCGATTTTTAAAACAACTTTCCAAAATACTTTCATTCTCAAAATGTGCATGTTCTTTGTATATGCATTTTGTGATTGGCTGATTACTGTCACATGATACAGTTCGAGGGAAAATTGGAGTAACTTTGAAATTTGCCAGAAAATATTCTACCGCTCATTTCAAATTTTAGAGTAAGTGCTATTGCATTGTCTTTTTGTTGTGTGTTTCTCAATCATTCAACTCGCCTGTATTTAGTGGTCCTTTTTAAGTATGTTGAAAAAAAAAATTACCCGGCAACATTCTACACAGTGATTGGCTAGCTCAGAGAACAAACTAATTTACCTCTGTCCCTAATTGAACACAACAAGGGAAACCAGGAACATACATAACACAAGCTTTTTCTTTTTAAAGGACCAGCCAACATAGTAGATTTGCATAATCAACAAATGCAAGATAACAAGACAATGCAATAGCACTTAGTCTGAACTTCAAATGAGGAGTAGATTTTTTTTTTTTCTGACAATTTTAAAAGTTATGTCTTTTTCCACTCCCCCTGTACCATGTGACAGCCATCGGCCAATCACAAATGCATACACGTACCATGTGACAGCCATCAGCCATTCACAAATGCATACACACTTAATCCTGCACATGCTCAGTAGGAGCTGGTGACTGAAAAAGTTTAAATATATAAAGACTGTGCACATTTTGTTAATGGAAGTAAATTGGAAAGTTGTTTAAAATGGCATGCTCTATCTGAATAATGAAAGTTTTAATTTTGATTGAGTGTCCCTTTAAGGGTAAATCCCTGAGCGGCTTTTGATTTGCAAAACCTTGTAAATTTCTTTGACTGTGTTAAAGGTTTTATTGAAATAATTTATGTTGTATACAGGTCTTAAGTAATTGTGGATATATACTGTGCATATATGAAAATGTAACATCCCTTTTAATGTTGTTACACTGAGAGGTTTGATTTTGTTTTGGTTGCACTTTCATACTGTTGTTGTTGTTTGGTCACCCGTTGTCACTTGCAGATACACAGCTTGTGTTTTTTCCTTTTGTTGTGCTGTTTGTTCTTTGGACTGTAACTAACACACTGCACAACTGTTCTCGTGTATTTCAGGGGAACTTGATGTGTCTGGTCCACTCTGATGAGGAGTCTGAAGATGAGGAAAATGACCTGGTCAGGAGGACACTGCAGCATCAGAGCAACATGATCCTGGAGGCGGAGGGCCTGACTACTGGCTTCTGCAAAGATGTTCATGGGCAGGTAAATATCAGTGTGGTCGGTCAGCATAAACACATGTATTACCCTGCAGCTTTACTCAAACACTGACATCCTTCTGCTGTCCAACTTGCCCATCAGCCATACTCAGAACCGCCACAATGGTGCAGCCTGTTTCACAGCCTAATATGTATTACCAGCCTGCTGACTGGCCTGTCCCTGCGACACACTTGCAACATTATCCGATTGGTTGTGCTTCCTGTCCCTTACGACACACTGACCAATCGGATAATGCAAAAATGGCAGAGGGCAGATACGTTTCAGAGCGCTCTGTTCAAACCAGAGCCTCGGGTGCCGCAACCGCCTCTGGGAACCTAACCATGGGTCCCTTCCCCCACAACGTGTTTTTACCCGCATTGTGTCTGAGAACCTGCAAAAGCACAGTAGTTTGGGATGGGACCCATGGTTAGGTTCCCTTAGGCGGTTGCGGCGCCCAAGGCTCTGGTTAGAACAGAGCACTCTGGAGAGAACAGAGCGCTCTGGCGCGCATCTCCCCTCGGCCATTTTTACATTATTTCATTGGTTGTGCTTCCTGTGCCCCATGGACCAATCGGATAATGTTGCAAGTGTGTCACTAGCTACTTGTCTTTGAAAGCCTGCTGACTGGGCCTGTGCCCGCTGAACTCTGAAAGCCTTGCTACAAATAATGTTGCAAAACACTGCTGCCATAGAGTACTAAAGACACAAGCTCTTATGAGCCTACCTAGTTAGTTTTTACTCTTCAATAAAAGATATCAAGAGAACAAAGTAAATTGGAAAGTTGTTTAAAATGGCATGCTCTATCTGAATCATGAGTTTAATTTTGACTTTACTGTCCCTTTTTAAATGCAAATAAGATATCTTGTCCTGCAGATATAATCAGTGGGGAAAAGACAACTCACTGTTTGGCCATACTCTGCAGCACCCGAGTCCCAGTCTCCCTGCAGCTCTATTCTCTCAGACCCCTGACATTCTCTGCACAGTGCTTTTACGCTGATCAATGTGACAGCATTGAAATTTGTTGCAAAACTAAAGGTTTTGTATGTACGTAAGTTTGTTGTGGTTTTTTTGCGTGCTGAATGGCTTTTAACTTTACATTTGATTGTGCTTTGTTTCAGCTTAAGATTACCCGGCGGGCACCACCTCATGGCAAAGGCGAGAGAGACCAATGCGCAATATACCAGTTTAAAATACAGGACAAAAATGTAACTTTTTTTGCTAGAGGGCTGTCTTCAGCTGTACTCTAACCAATGGACTTCTGCTCTTGCTGGCAGCCATTAGTGGTTGTGTTCTCTGCCGCCCATGGATGCACTAACTGATCAGCTAGGCGCTACCTATGGACACGATTAAAGCTGGAGCATTGCTGGAAACGACTAATAGATAAGCAGGGCTCTTGTCTACACGCATTAACTATTAGACTAATTACACTTCCTGATATTTATCAGAAATACAAGATTAAAACTATTTATATCAACAAATTGGCTGCTGAAGTTCTGCAGTTCATTGTAGCATGTTGCAGCCTTCTGTTATCCAAATAGTTAAAAAATAGAAACTATATTTTTACTTTAGTTTTTCTGCTTTCAAATTCTTTATTTCTTTTTTCACATATTAGGCACAGAGGGTACTGGTTCTACAACACAAGTCTGATTCTTTATCCAGTTTGCTTAATGTAACCAAAACAATAAATGTGCTTAGATTTCTTTTTTACATCGGAAGAAGAGCTGTGTTTTGTTTGAATGAATGTTATTTGAATTTATTTACAGTGTTTGTCGTGTCTATTTTATGTGTCCCTAAGTGTATTTGAAAGGTTGTTTCTGTTGATTTCTCACACCTGTAACCTTTTAAATTATTTTTCCAACACTAGATCTGGTTATTGTAAAATGTATTATGTTTTTAACCTGTTCCTGCCCTTACCTTTCTACTTGTGGAAGCTTGGAGCTAATATCAGTATAGTTAAAGGAGTTTTCCTGACCATCCAATGAACAAATAGATCCCTGAGCATCAACTATATGCAAATATTCATTCACTGTTAATTTCAAAATATATTTAAACAGCTGTAACCTTTATTCTGCTTCTTTAAAGGGAGATGTAATGCTAAAATTGCTTCCTGTAATTTGTAAGAGTATGACATTTTGCTTTACTGATCCTACCGATTTGTTTAACCCCTGAAAAACATATGGCTGGTGAGTCGGTCAAAGAATGACAATAACGTGGACCCATCAAATCACTGGCTGGTTTTTTTTTTTTTATTGCTGCAAGCCAATTTAAAAAAAAAAACATGCTCTAATTAAAAAAAAAAACAATTTATATTATGTTTAAATAATAAAATGAACAAGCAAAAATAACTATGTTTTAAATTGTATACAATACTTGAAATAATATGCATTATACATGACAATAGATAGTTAATATACATATTTTAACATTGTATATACAGTTGCAAGAAAAAGTATGTGAACCCTTTGGAATGATATGGATTTCTGCACAAATTGGTCATAAAATGTGATCTGATCATCATCTAAGTCACAACAATAGACAATCACAGTCTGCTTAAACTAATAACACACAAAGAGTGAAATGTTGCCATGTTTTTATTGAACACACCATGTAAACATTCACAGTGCAGGTGGAAAAAGTATGTGAACCCCTAGACTAATGACATCTCCAAGAGCTAATTGGAGTGAGATGTCAGCCAACTGGGTCCAATCAATGAGATTGGATGTGTTGGTTACAGCTGCCCTGCCCTATAAAAAACACACACCAGTTCTGGGTTTGCTTTTCACAAGAAGCATTGCCTGATGTGAATGATGCCTCACACAAAAGAGCTCTCAGAAGACCTATGATTAAGAATTGTTGACTTGCATAAAGCTGGAAAGGGTTATAAAAGTATCTCCAAAAGCCTTGCTGTTCATCAGTCCACGGTAAGACAAATTGTCTATAAATGGAGAAAGTTCAGCACTGCTGCTACTCTCCCTAGAAGTGGCCGTCCTGTAAAGATGACTGCAAGAGCACAGCGCAGACTGCTCAATGAGGTGAAGAAGAATCCTAGAGTGTCGGCTAAAGACTTACAAAAGTCACTGGCAAATGCTAACATCCCTGTCAGCGAATCTACAATACGTAAAACACTAAACAAGAATGGATTTCATGGGAGGATACCACAGAGGAAGCCACTGCTGTCCAAACAAAACATTGCTGCACGTTTACAGTTTGCACAAGAGCACCTGGATGTTCCACAGCAGTACTGGCAAAATATTCTGTGGACAGATGAAACCAAAGTTGAGATGTTTGGAAGAAACACACAACGCTATGTGTGGCGAAAAAGAGGCACAGCACACTAACATCAAAACCTCATCCCAACTGTGAAGTATGGTGGTGGGGGCATCAGGGTTTGGGGCTGCATCAGGGCCTGGACGGATTGCCAAGTTTATCAAGACATTTTGCAGGAGAACTTAAGGCCATCTGTCTACCAGCTGAAGCTCAACAGAAGATGGGTGTTGCAACAGGACAATGACACAAAGCATAGAAGTAAATCAACAGAATGGCTTAAACAGAAGAAAATACGCCTTCTGAAGTGGTCCAGTCAGAGTCCTGACCTCGACCCGATTTGAGATGCTGTGGCATGACCTCAAGAAAGCGATTCACACCAGACATCCCAAGAATATTGCTGAACTGAAACAGTTCTGTAAAGAGGAATGGTCAAGAATTACTCCTGATCGTTGTGCACGTCTGATCTGCAACTACAGGAAACGTTTGGTTGAAGTTATTGCTGCCAAAGAAGGTTCAACCGTTATTAAATCTAGGGGTTCACATACTTTTTCCACCTGCACTGTGAATGTTTACATTGTGTGCTCAATAAAAACATGGCAACATTTCACTCTTTGTGTGTTATTAGTTTAAGCAGACTGTGATTGTCTATTGTTGTGACTTAGATGATGATCAGATCACATTTTATGACCAATTTGTGCAGAAATCCATATCATTCCAAAGGGTTCACATACATTTTCTTGCAACTGTAAATGTAGTGGCACAGCTCATGTAGTTATAATAGGGAGTTGTTTTTTTGGTATACTTTATTAGTCAGGCAGATTGCAGACATTTTGTAGGTGTATGCGTTCTGTGGGAGTTAGCTGGGCGTTCCAGGGGAGTGTGGCTAAAACATGAAGAAGGTGTTCTTTTCGGAGTTACCTGGGTGTTGTAGGGGGGAGTATAGGGAAGACATGACACAGACATTCTGTGGGAGTTAGCTGGGTGCCCCAATTATTTCCTATGGGAGACACATCACCACTCGTTGGCACTTTGCGGGTCTGCCCCTTTTGTTACAATATATCAACAGGAAGACTTCCGGTGGGCAGAGCAACCGGGTGGCAGCAAGAGGAAAGAGCTCTGCAAAACGGCTCTTAGAAAAAGCAATTACTTGCTGCCACTGGCTAATCCATGTTACTTTTCTTGCTGAGCAGGCATCCTAACATATACGGGGCACTTCCTGCAGCTGAAACCTGATGCATGAAGGGCCCCTACATCAAGCCATTGCCCCTGAGAAGAGACAGCAGTGAAACTGCCGGCGCCATCTTATAAACGGCAGCCGTGACCTACGATCCTGGATGCAAAGTAGGATTTAACATGCTGAGGTGCAAAGATAACCTCATCCGAGAACTGACCATGCTGTTTACACCTTCACTGGACAGATTGCCATCTGCCTGTTCAGAGCTATGTCAGGAAGTTCAGGGATTTGTGAGAGGCACCAAACCAATAATGACCATGTGTGAAGATCACAATGAAAATTCTATCCCTGAGTACCCAATATAGCGTGACTATGTGGTATGCTGACAATCTGTTCTTATACCGGACTCTAATAACTGCTGCTCAGAGGATATATCTCTTGGATCACTGAGACTCCCACCTAAGAAAGCAGAAACATGCCATGAGGTCGGTTTAAACGTAACAGACTTGTGCCTATTTGATTTACTGATGTCCGCTCCGGAGCTACTAGCAGCTGGCTGCTCTCCGAGGGAGCCCCAGTGTTATAATCTTACTAGACCACTTCAATGGAGCAACACGTGGGCAGACTGCCTGGATAGAAAAGATGTAAAGCTCTACAGGCCCTTTTCAGGGACAGCTGCAATATATTTCTCATTCCCCACTATGAGCAGTTTGTCGAGTTCACTCATGCTTTGTTTGCAGTGTTCATCCTCTCCTTGCTTGTGTAGGAGTTGGATGATATCCGAGATGAGGTATTTCATTCACCCCTTCATGCTTGGGACTTCCATAAGGGACTGCTTTAAAGAGATTGCAGTGCACCATCATTTGACTTATGACAGGTTGCTTATAACCTTGATAAAAATATACCTGCAATCCCTTTTTTTTTTGGGGGGGGGGGGGAGTATACAAGTATTCAACAATGTAGAATTTGTTCACTTTCTATCAATACTGTCTCAGTCATTATATTGAATGAAGCAATTTGCATTTTATACTCTGATATACTTTGCTTTTTATATGTGTATATATAGGAAAATACAGTTTCCCTTTCTTAGATTTAAATACTTTAGAGTTAACATTCTGAGGCTGCCCAGTTTCTCATGCTGAAAACTCCTGATTTGTTTTCACAGTATAACCTAGACATTGGTTTTATCGCTTATAGATTTTGTTAATGATTTATCAGTCCTGCCTCTTTTTTTTTTTTTACATTGTAGGATGCAATTTTATATTTTCTATTCTTAATTTTACTTTATATGCAGAAGCATGCTGTTTTACTTTATTAGAACTATTTGCAGTATCGTACAGCCCTTGTGTTTAATATACTGGGAGTGCCCAGTCGCTTACTCTGTTTACACTGTATAGCCTAGACATTAGTATCACTACTTAAACATTTATGTTAATTCTCTTTCAGTGCTGCCTCTCTCTTCACATTAAATGATGCAACCGGTATTTCATGCCTTGGCTTACCTCATCTTACATTATAAAAGCCTGCTGTTTCACTTTATTAGTTTCTGCATACTATCTGTTATACCCACTGCAACGAGAATTAGTATGTTTTGGGCATACCACCAGTGTTAATATTTTTTGTTTTGTTCTTAGTTGTTGTTGTTAATATAAAAAAACAATAAGAAGCACAGGTTTAGTATAAATTGGTACTTGGCTAGTCCTTTATGTACCTCTAAACGCTTTGATCTCTTTTATATAGTGTCAATGCTTTGTATTCAGACTTGCATAGTCCATATATACCTTTGAGTAATGTTTGTGTCAGTTAATCCCTCATATGACTTATATGAAACAAAACAATAATCTTGCAATGATTTCACTAGTTAATTTCTATACTGGAGATAGATATTACCACCTTCTGTAACGCTCAATGGCAACTGTACCACAAACTATAATATACAGATGTTTAGTATGTAGCATTTATTGTCTTTATATAATTATGCCTTGTAAATGCTGATATATATATTTAATTGTACCTGTGTTTCTTTAATAAAAATAATTTCTCTTGTGGTGTATCCAGTCCACGGATAATCCATTACTTGTGGGATATTCTCCTTCCCAACAGGAAGCTGCAAGAGCATCACCCACAGCAGAGCTGTCTATATAGCTCCTCCCCTAACTGCCACCCCCAGTCATTCTCTTGCAGCTCTCGAAAAGATAGGAAGTAGCTAGAGAGATGTGGTGAATTTATGTAGTTTATCTTCAATCAAAAGTTTATTATTTTCAAATGGTACCTGGAGTTGTACTGTTTTAGCCTCAGGCAGAAAGTTGAAGAAGAGTCTGCCTGTGGTTTTTGATGATCTTAGCAGGTTGTAACTAAGATCCATTGCTGTTCTCACACATAACTGAAGAGATGAGGTAACTTCAGCTGGGTGAATGGCGTGCAGGGTCTCCTGCTATGAGGTATGTGCAGTTTAAATTTTTCTAGAGAAATGAATATGCTAGAAAATGCTGTTAATACCGGATTTATTTAAGGTAAGCCTGATTAGTGATTTAATAACGACTAGTATCATGCTTGCTGTAAAAGGTAATATTCTTATTAATTTCTCACATTACTGAAAATAAGATAACGTTTGCTGGAAGTGTTTAAACGTTTTTTTCTACATATTGGTGATAAAACTTTATTGAGGCCCAGTTTTTTTCCACATGGCTGGCTAGATTTTGCCTAGGGATAGTTTTTTATGGCCCTCTCACTGTGAGTACAGGTTGGGAGGGGCCTAATTTCAGGCCTAAATTGTGCAGTAGTTTTTGCAGCTTGAGACTTCCAGCTTCCCTGAAGGAGTCCCCTGAACACTTAGGACCTCTACAAAGGGTTTTTGTGCCTTCAAAAGTCGTTGTATGGGCAGGTAGGGCCACAACAGAGCTGTGGCAGTTTGTTGTGACTGTTAAAAAAACGTTTATATCGGGGGGGTTTTATCCGGTTTTGAAACTAAGGGGTTAATCATCCATTTGCAAGTGGGTGCAATGCTCTGTTAGTCTATTATACACACTGTAAAAATTTCGTAAGATTTACTGCTTTTTATCACTGTTTTTTAATTTCTGACAAAATTTTCTCTTAAAGGCACAGTACCGTTTTTATTTTTTGCTTGTTTACATTTAACAAAGTGTTTTCCAAGCTTGCTGCTCTCATTGCTAGTCTGTTTAAACACGTCTGACATAGAGGAAACTCCTTGTTCATTATGTTTAGAAGCCATTGTGGAACCCCCTCTTAGAATGTGTACCAAATGTACTGATTTTACTTTGTTATAAAGACCATATTCTGTCTTTAAAAGATTTATCACCAGAGGAAATTGACAAGGGGGAAGTTATGCCGACTAACTCGCCCCACGTGTCAGAACCTTTTGACTCCCGCTCAAGTGGCGCCAAGTACATCTAGCGCACCCATGGCGTTTACTTTACAAGACATGGCGGCAGTTATGGATCATACCCTTACAGCGGTATTGTCCAAACTACCAGGGTTACAAGGAAAGCGAGACAGCTCTGTGACTAGAAAAAATACAGAGCTCTCTGACGCTTGAGTAGCTATGTCTGATATCCCCTCACAATATGCAGAAGCTGAGGCAGGAGAGCTTCTTTCTGTGGGTGATTTTTCTGACTCAGGGAAGATGCTTCAACCTGATTCTGATATGTCTACATTTTAAATTTAAGCTTGAACACCTCTGCGTGTTGCTCAGGGAGGTTTTAGCTACTCAGGATGACTGTGACACCATTATAGTGCCAGAGAAATTGTGTAGATTGGATAAATACTATGCAGTGCCTGTTTACACTGATGTTTTTCCAATACCTAAAAGGTTTTCAGAAATTATTACTAAGGAATGGGATAGACCAGGTGTACCGTTGTCTCCCCCTCCTATTTTTAAGAAAATGTTTCCAATAGATGCTGCTACACGGTCCCTAAGGTGCTACACTTATGGCAAACGGTCCCTAAGGTGGAGGGAGCAGTTTCTACCCTAGCTAAGCGTACAACTGTTCCCGTCGAGGACAGTTGTGCTTTCCTAGATCCAATGGATAAAAGTTAGAGGGTTACCTTAAGAAAATGTTTATTCAACAAGGTTTTATTCTCCAGCCTCTTGCATGCATTGCCCCGGTCACTGCTGCTGCGGCCTTCTGGTTTGAGTCTCTGGAAGAGGCCTTACAGGTAGAAACTCCATTGGATGATATACTTGACAAGCTTAAAGCCCTTAAGCTAGCCAATTCATTTGTTTCTGACGCCGTTGTTCATTTAACCAAGCTAACGGCTGAGAACTCAGGTTTTGCTATACAGGCGCGTAGGGCGATATGGCTTAAATCGTGGTCAGCTGACGTTACTTCAAAGTCTAAGCTTCTCAACATTCCCTTCAAGGGGCAGACCCTATTCGGGCCTGGACTGAAGGAGATCATTTCTGATATTACTGGAGGAAAAGGTCATGCCCTTCCTCAGGATTGGTCTAATAAATTAAGGACCAAACAAACTAATTTTTGTGCCTTTCTAAACTTTAAGACGAGCGCGGCATCAACTCCCTCTAATGCAAAACAAGAGGGAAATTTTGCCCAGTCCAAGCCGGTCTGGAGACCTAACCAGGCCTGGAACAAAGGTAAGCAGGCCAAGAAGCCTGCTGCTGCCTCTAAGACAGCATGAAAGATCAGCCCTTTATCCGGTAACAGATCTAGTAGGGGGCAGACTTTCTCTCTTCGCCCAGGCTTGGGCAAGAGATGTCCAGGATCCCTGGGCGTTGGAAATTGTGTCCCAGGGATATCTTCTGGACTTCAAAGCTTCTTCCCCAAAAGGAAGATTTCACCTCTCACAATTATCTGCAGACCAGATAAAGAGAGAGGCATTCTTACATTGTGTTCAAGACCTAGTTATGGGAGTGATCCACCCAGTTCCAAAGGAGGAACAGGGGCAAGGCTTCTATTCAAATCTCTTTGTGGTTCCCAAGAAAGAGGGAACCTTCAGACCAATCTTAGATCTCAAGATCCTAAACAAATTTCTCAGGGTCCTATCTTTCAAGATGGAGACTATTCGAACCATCCTACCTATGATCCAGGAGGGTCAATACATGATTACCGTGGACTTAAAGGATGCTTATCTTCACATTCCAATACACAAAGATCATCATCAGTTTCTCAGGTTCGCCTTCCTAGACAGGCATTACCAGTTTGTGGCTCTTCCCTTTGGGTTAGCTACGGCACCAAGAATCTTTACGAAGGTTCTGGGGTCACTTCTGGCGGTTCTAAGGCCGCGGGGCATAGCAGTAGCCCCTTATTTAGACGACATTCTGATACAGGTGTCAAATTTCCAAATTGCCAAGTCCCACACGGACATTGTTCTGGCATTCCTGAGGTCTCATGGGTGGAAAGTGAACGAAGAAAAGAGTTCTCTATCCCCTCTCACAAGAGTTTCCTTCCTGGGAACTCTGATAGATTCTGTAGAAATGAGGATTTACCTGACAGAGGACAGGTTGTCAAAACTTCTAAATTCCTGCCGTGTTCTTTATTATACTTCTCGCCCTTCGGTGGCTCAGTGTATGGAAGTAATCGGCTTAATGGTAGCGGCAATGGACATAGTTCCGTTTGCCCGCCTACATCTCAGACCGCTGCAACTCTGCATGCTCAGTCAGTGGAATGGGGATTACACAGATTTGTCCCCTCTACTAAATCTGGATCAAGAGACCAGGGATTCTCTTCTCTGGTGGCTATCTCGGGTCCATCTGTCCAAAGGTATGACCTTCCACAGGCCAGATTGGACAATAGTAACAACAGATGCCAGCCTTCTGGGCTGGGGTGCAGTCTGGAACTCCCTGAAGGCTCAGGGGTCGTGGACTCAGGAGGAGGCACTCCTTCCAATAAACATTCTGGACGGACAACATCACGACTGTAGCTTACATCAACCATCAAGGGGGAACAAGGAGTTCCCTAGCGATGTTGGAGGTTTCAAAGATAATTCAATGGGCAGAGGTTCACTCTTGCCATCTATCAGCTATCCATATCCCAGGAGTAGAGAACTGGGAGGCAGATTTTCTAAGTCATCAGACTTTTCATCCGGTGGAGTGGGAGCTCCATCCGGAGGTGTTTGAACAGTTGATTCAACGTTGGGGCAAACCAGAACTGGATCTCATGGCGTCTCGCCAGAACGCCAAGCTTCCTTGTTACGGATCCAGGTCCAGGGATCCCAAGGCAGCGCTGTTAGATGCTCTAGCAGCGCCTTGGTCCTTCAACCTGGCTTATGTGTTTCCACCGTTTCCTCTGCTCCCTCGTCTGATTGCCAAGATCAAACAGGAGAGAGCATCTGTAATTTTGATAGCACCTGCGTGGCCACGCAGGACTTGGTATGCAGATCTGGTGGACATGTCATCCTTTCCACCATGGACTCTGCCTCTGAGGCAGGACCTTCTACTTCAGGGTCCTTTCAACCATCCAAATCTAATTTCTCTGCGGCTGACTGCTTGGAGATTGAACGCTTGATTTTATCAATGCGTGGTTTCTCCGAGTCGGTCATTGATACCTTAATACAGGCGCGAAAGCCTGTCACCAGGAAAATCTATCATAAGATATGGTGTAAATATCTATATTGGTGTGAATCCAAGGGTTACTCATGGAGTAAGGTCAGGATTCCTAGGATATTATCTTTTCTCCAAGAAGGATTGGAGACGGGTTTGTCAGCTAGTTCCTTAAAGGGACAGATTTCTGCTCTGTCTATTCTTTTGCACAAACGTCTGGCTGAGGTTCCAGACGTGCAGGCGTTTTGTCAGGCTTTAGTCAGAATCAAGCCTGTGTTTAAACCTGTTGCTCCGCCTTGGAGTTTAAATTTAGTTCTTAAGGTTCTTCAAGGGGTTCCGTTTGAACCTTTGCATTCCATAGATATTAAGCTCTTATCCTGGAAGGTTCTGTTTTTAGTAGCTATCTCCTTGGCTCGAAGAGTTTCGGAGTTATCTGCTTTACAATGTGATTCCCCTTATCTCATTTTTCATGCAGATAAGGTAGTGTAACGTACCAAACCTGTTTTTTTACTTAAGGTGGTATCTAATAAAAATATCAATCAGGAGATTGTTGTACAGTCACTATGTCCTAATCCTTCTTCAAATAAGGAACGTCTTTTACACAATCTTGACGTGGTTCGTGCTTAAAAGTTTTATTTACAAGCTACTAAAGATTTTCGTCAAATATCTGCATTGTTTGTTGTCTACTCTGGACAAAGGAGAGGCCAAAAGACTTCAGCAACCTCTCTTTCTTTTTGGCTAAAAAGCATAATACGCTTAGCTTATGAGACTGCTGGCCAGCAGCCTCCTGAAAGGATTACAGCTCATTCTACTAGAGCGGTAGCTTCCACATGGGTTTTTAAAAATTAGGTTTCTGTTGAACAGATTTGTAAGGCGGCGACTTGGTCTTCGCTTCATACTTTTTCAAAGTTCTATAAATTTGATACTTTTGCTTCTTCGGAGGCTATTTTTGGGAGAAAGGTCTTGCAGGCAGTGGTGCCTTCCGTTTAAGCGCCTGCCTTGTCCCTCCCTTCATCCGTGTCCTATAGCTTTGGTATTGGTATCCCACAAGTAATGGATGATCCGTGGACTGGATACACCTTACAAGAGAAAACATAATTTATGCTTACCTGATAAATTTATTTCTCTTGTGGTGTATCCAGTCCACGGCCCGCCCTGTCATTTTAAGGCAGGTTTTTTTTTATTTTTAAACTACAGTCACCACTGCACCCTATAGTTTCTCCTTTCTCTTGCTTGTCTTCGGTCGAATGATTGGTAGTGGCAGTTAGGGGAGGAGCTATATAGACAGCTCTGCTGTGGGTGATCCTCTTGCAGCTTCCTGTTGGGAAGGAGAATATCCCACAAGTAATGGATGATCCGTGGACTGGATACACCACAAGAGAAATAAATTTATCAGGTAAGCCATAAATTATGTTTTTTTTAAAAACCACAATATATCAACAGACTTAGCCAGAAAGGCAGTTTTTCGTCAGTCCCAGATATTCAAAGAATCAATAAGCTAAGTATGAAGGACAGATCGAATGTAGGGAGATTTCTTGCTCCAGCAAATCTGGTTACTTCGTTTTGTAGGAATTATGTAACTGGTTTTAAATTTAGCACAACTTTAATCTTTTTAAAAAAATAATAATAATTAGATACGCTTCCTATTAAAATGGAGAGGTCCCTATGAAAAATGTGAAGCTAAATAGGTGTCACAAAAGAAATAAAACTGCAGTTCTGTCAAAACTTGTATCTATATGTACTCTCATGATCAACAGAGAGAACAGGCATATACAGTAGTTGAGAATGAACCACCAACCAAAAAATGTTTTTCATTATTATTTTATTTTTTAAAGAATCAAATTTTATTCTTTTGCAATGGTTTATCATTTTGTAGAAGTATACACATTTATAGTAGAAACTAACTACAACCAAAATGGCACCTCACCCCTGTCAGACTGCACAAAATATATCCACATATCCGATGGCAAAAGTGAGGCAAGTCTAATCTTATTGGTGGAGACTAAAATGTTGTGTGGGAACCTTAATAGATAAGGCAACTCAGGAAGGGATAGATAGCTCTCTAAATCATTCTGTACCTCAGCCATGCAGCATAATCTCTATGATACCTGGCAAGCCATACACCCAAAGGCTTGCTACTCTACCTATTACTCAAAGACACATCTTGCTTTCTCTAGACTTTACTATTTCTTATGCGACTCTTGGACAGATTTCAAAGAGTGACCATCTTGCCTTGCATGTGGTCAGATAATAACTCGTTCCTAGATATTTGACTGTTGGACTCAGGTCGTGGATTAACTAACTGGCGTTTTACCAGACTTTCTTCTTGATGCTCCAAGACAAACAAGATTACTTTAGAGACCATCCTGGAGTCGTCTGATATTTAAAGGGACAGTCTACACCAGAATTTTTATTGTTTTAAAAGATATATAATCCCTTTATTACCCATTTCCCAGTTTTGCATAACCAACACAGTTATAATAATATGCTTTTAACCTCTGTGATTATCTTGTATCACAACCTCTGCAAACTGCCCCTTTTTTCAGTTCTTTTGACAGACTTGCAGCCTAGCCAATCAGTGCCTGCTCCCAGATAACTTCACGTGCACGAGCACAGTGTTATCTATATGAAATACGTGAACTAACACCCTCTAGTGGTGAAAAATTGTTAAAATGCAATTTGAAAGAGGTGGACTTCAAGGTCTAAGAAATTAGCATATGAACCTCCTAGGTTAAGCTTTCAACTAAGAATACCAAGAGAACAAAGCAAAATTGGTGATAAAAGTAAATTAAACATTTTTTTAAAATTGCATGCTCTATCTGAATCATGAAAGTTTATTTTGGCCTAGACTGTCCCTTTAACTACTTTAGAAGTAATTTGCACATCATCAGGCTGTAAAGTCATCTACTAAGGTAAACAATTCTGGGTGATGACTTCAGAATGATTAGCAAATTACCTTACTGATTACTTCACATGAACAGCCAGTGAATGACTAGAGTCCTCTTATTTAAATATTTCGGCCTGTGGGTATACTTCAGTATGGTTTCTAATGACTAGTTATCGATTACTTCAGAATTACTCAAGGAAGATTATCCTTTTTGACTAGGGGTTCTTATCCCTGGTTTGCACTGGGAAATTGCCCAATTCTTACCACTGAATGACATGGAGGCATTATAAGCAAATTTTGGAAATTCAAATCGGCCAATAGGATGAGAGCTAGTGAAATTCTATTGGCTGACTTGAATATCCAATAGAATTTCAGTAGCTCTCATCCTATTGGCTGATTTGAACAGCCAATAGGATTTCAGTAGCTCTCATCCTATTGGTTGAATTTCCAAAATCAAATCAGCCAATAGGAAGGCAAGGGACGCCATTTTGAATTGCGTACCTTGCATTGAAGATTCAGTATACGGCGGTGACCGTATGAAGATGATGCTCCGTGCCAGATGACTTCAGGATGGACCCGCTCCGCGCCGCCGGGATGAAGATCCTTCATGCGGGACTTCAGCAACTGTAAGTGGATCTTCAGGGGGGGTTAGTGTTAGGAATTTTTTTAAACGTGTGTTTTGTTTTTTTTTAGTTTAGGGTTTGGGCTAAATGCCCTTACAAATGCCCTTTTCAGGGCAATGGGTAGCTTAGGTTTTCATTAGTTTTGTTTTTTATTTTGGGGGTTGGTTGGGTGGTGGGTTTTACTGTTCGGGGGGTCTTTTATATTTTTTTTTAACAAGTAAAAGGACTGTTTAACTTAGGGCAATGCCCTACAAAAGGCCCCTTTAAGGGCTATTGGTAGTTTATTGTAGGCTAGGGGTTTTTTTTATTTTGGGTGGGCTTTTCTATTTTTATAGGGCTATTAGATTAGGTGTAATTCTTTTTTTATTTTTGATAATTTTGTTTATTTTTTGTAATTTAGTATTTTTTATTTTTGTAATTAGATACTACTGTAATTTTTATAGTAGTGTTAGGATTTTTTTAATGTGTATTTTAGTTTATTTAAATGGTAGTTTAATAGTTATATTAGTTTAATTGTTAGTTTAAACTTATTTTTTTTTAATTTGACCGGTAAGATTTAATTTGAGATAGGGAAATTGTAATTTTAATAGAAAGTTAGGGGGGCGTTAGGTTTAGGAGTTACTAGTTTATTGCGATGTGGGGGGTTTTTGGTTTAGGGGTTAATAGTTGAATTTAGTATATCGTTGTGGGGGGCTTGCTGTTTAAGGGTTAATAGGTTTATTATAGTGGCGGCAGTGTAGGGCTTAATAACTTTAGTATAGTGGGGGCGATGTGGGCGGACGGCAGATTAGGTGTTAATTATATTTAAATAGAGTTTGCGATGTGGGAGAGCGGCGGTTAAGGGGTTAATAAATTTATTATAGTGGTGACGATGTCGGGGAGCGGCGGAATAGTGGTTAATAAATTGTATTAGTGGAGGCTATGTCAGGAGCGGCAGATTAGGGGTTAATAACTTTAATATAAGTGTTTGTGATGTGAGAGGGTGGCGGTTTAGGGGTTAATATGTAGTTTATGGGTGTTAGTGTACTTTGTGACAGTTTAGTTAACTACTGCTCTCAGATTGGGAAAAGGATCTTGTCGGTATAGGCTGGAATGGAAGCTTTTTAGCCTCACCGCAAAACTTGTAATGGCTGCACTATGGAAGTCCCATGAAAAAACGTAATTTCTTTTACAAGATATGACGAGTCCACAGATTTCAACCTTACTTTTGGGATATCGCCTCCTGGTCAGCAGGAGGAGGCAAAGAGCTCCACAGCAGAGCTGCATAAATAGCTCCTCCCTTCCCCCCTACCCAGTCATTCTCTTTGCCTGCGTTAGTGATAGGAAGAGGTAAAGTGAGGTGTTAGTTTAGATTCTTCAATCAAGAGTTTTTTATTTTTAAATGGTGCCAATGTGTACTATTTTTCTATAGAGCAGCTTCTGGAAGTTATGATTATGGGAACTGGTGAGGTTTTAGCCTTCACTGCGCCTCCCATCATTATACTGCTCTTCAGTGATGGTCTTGGAGAAAATTAACTAAGACCCTTCTGTCTTCACAGGACCTCAGGAGGGAGAGTGGACCTCTTGACACTGTGAATCTCTCATGTTGTTCCTCAGCATGAAGGTAAGTGCAGTCTTTTCTTTCTGAGGCTCTGCAAGCATTTCCCAAGACTGACTGTACTCTACCTTTTTTTTTCATCAGGGGACATGGGCTTAAATGCTTCCCCTTGACAGTATGCAGATTCTCACTAATACACAGGGACTGAGAACCGACATATTGTTTATCTTTGGCAGTATGCAGATTCTCACTAATACACAGGGACTGAGAACCGACATATTGTTTATTTTTTCCCAGACATTCTAGTGTTACTCAGATATAGATTGTACTAGAAGCGCTGGGGGATTTATGGTGACATACAATGTTTGGGCAACTCTTTATTCAAGTTTATTAAAACCTACACAGAAACGGCTGACGCTGGGGGTAGTACAGGAGTGATCAGTTTTTATTTGTCTCCGGTACATGGCGGTACTTGTTTGTTCTCTCCGGGCATTTTGTTTCCGCCCACAATGGGCGGGGCTTGGAGTTGGTGCGCTTTTGCGCAGTTGCTTCTACTACTGGATTCCGACTGGCAGCTTTTCCTTCACGGCCCTTAGGTTCGCTTGTTGCTATACTTTGCAAGCGATCGTAGGTGCGCCGGGCGAGAGGTATTAACTACACGTGGAGGTAGGAGCCGCTGCGGCGAGGTGACTGCGTTTGTTTGCAGTGTGTGATTTTTTCCCTTAAAGCAATACGACACAGGGAGTGTATAAAATTGATTAAGGAAGTTTCTCTCCGTCTCTCTACCTATACGGACGTTTATACAGAGGCTGTTTTTTAAAGACACAGTACTCTATTTCTGTTTTAGGATCATTTTATTAGTATACGATCAAATTTGCATTTGATTTTCTGTATATCATGGAGGACATTGAACAAAGTACATGTCCTATGTGTTTAGATGACATTGTGGAACCCCCTGTTACGCTTTGTCCCTCATGTATAGAGAGGGCTTTAGAGTACAAAGAAAAATAATTAAAAAAAAAAGATATGTCCAAGGAATGTTCTCAGACTGATGAGATTCAGGGTATGCCGCAACTTTCTCCCCAAGCATCACAGCCTTTAACGCCCGCACAAGTAATGCCATGTTCTTCAACAGTGTCTGTTTCTTTCACGCTGCAGGATATGGCTGTAGTTATGTCATCCACCCTTTCAGAAGTTTTATCTAAGTTGCCAGTGTTACAAGGCAAACGTAGTAGAAAGGAGACCCAGATGGTTCCTGCGACTTCTGATACTTTGGGGGCGATCTCCGATGTACCCTCCCAGTGCTCTGAAGTGGGGGGTAGGGAGACGTTGTCTGAGGGGGAACTGTCTGACTCGGGTAGTACATTGCCCCAAACAGATTTGGACGTAATGTCCTTCAGGTTTAAGCTGGAACACCTCAGTCTGTTGTTACGGTAGGTTTTGATGACTCTGGGGGAACCACAATAGAGTCACAGTCGTCCAGAGAAATTGTGTAAGATGGACAGATACTTAGAGGTGCCTTCTTATTCTGATGTCTTTCCGGTTCCTAAGTGAATTTCGGAAATTGTTACACGGGAATGTGAAAGCCTGGGTATCCAGTTTTCACCTTCCCCTATTTTTAAGAAAATGTACCCTATAGCTGACACCGTTCGGGACTCTTGGCAGTCGATACCTAAGGTGGAGGGAGCTGTCTCTACCCTGGCTAAGTGTCCGACTATCCCTATTGAGGACAGTTGTGCTTTCAAAGACCCTATGGATAAAAAGTTGGAGGGTCTTCTAAAAAAGCTATTTGTTCATCAAGGGTTACTATTACAACCGACGACCTGCATTGTACCAGTCACAACTGCGGCTGCCTTTTGGTTTGATGCCTTAGAGGAGTCTCTTAAGACTGAGACTTCTTTAAAGGAAATAATGGATAGAATTAAGGCCCTTAAGCTGGCTAATTCCTTTGTTACGGATGCCGCCTTTCAGATCGCCAAATTGGCGGCTAAGAATGCAGGATTTTCCATTTTAGCGCGCAGAGCCTTATGGTTAAAATCTTGGTCTGCGGATGTGTCCTCTAAATCCAAGCTTTTGGCTATTACTTTCAAAGGAAAGACCCTGTTCGAATTGAAAGAGATAATTTCCGACATTACGGGAGGTAAGGGTCACCTCCTCCCTCAGGATAAGTCATCTAAGCAAAGGGGGAGACAGAGTAATTTTTGTTCCTTTTGACATTTCAAGGGAGTCCCCTCTTCCGCTAAACAGGAAGGGAACTTTGCACAAGCCAAGTCCATCTGGAGACCCAACCAGGCTTGGAACAAGGGTAAACAACCCAAGAAGCCCGCTGCTGCTCCAAAGACAGCATGAAGGGTCGGCCCCCGATCCGGGACCGGATCTAGTAGGGGGCAGACTTTCTTTCTTTATCCAGGCTTGGATAAGAGACGTTCAGGATCCCTGGACACTAGAAATCGTGTCTCAGGGGTATCAGTTCATGATTGTCTGTAGACCAGATAAAAAGAGAGGCGTTCTTACTTTGTGTAAAAGATCTCTCCATTATGGGAGTAATTTGTCCCGTTCCAAAACAGGAACGGGGCAGGGGTTTTACTCAAATCTTTTTGTGGTTCCCAAAAAAGAGGGAACGTTCCGACCCATTTTAGATCTCAAGAGTCTAAACAAGTTCCTCAGAGTTCCATCCTTCAAGATGGAGACTATTCGGACAATTCTTCCATTGATCCAGGAGGGTCAATATATGACTACCGTGGACTTAAAGGATGCATATCTTCATATTCCTATCCACAGAGATCATCACAAGTTCCTGAGGTTTGCCTTTCTGGACAAACATTTTCAGTTTGTGGCTCTTCCTTTCACGCTGGCCACAGCACCCAGAATCCTCACAAAGGTTCTAGGGTCTCTGCTGGCGGTTCTCAGGCCGCTGGGCATTGCAGTGGCGCCTTATCTGGACGATATTCTGATCCAGGCGTCGTCTTATCAGCTGACAAAGTCTCATACCGACATTGTTCTATCCTTTCTAAGGACTCACGGGTGGAAGGTGAATCTAGAAAAAAGTTCACTAATTCCACAGACAAGGGTTCCTTTCCTGGGAACTCTAATAGATTCTATATCCATGAAAATCTTCTTGACGGAAGTCAGAAAGTTAAAGATTCTGAATACATGCCGAACCCTTCAGTCCAATCCTCGGCCATCAGTGGCTCAGTGCATGGAGGTAATTGGATTGAAGGTGGCGGGGGCAATGGACATCATTCCGTTTGCTCGTTTTCATCTCAGACCTCTACAACTGAGCATTCTCAAATAGTGGAATGGAGATTATGGAAATTTGTCTCCTCAGATAGATCTGGATCAGGAGACAAGAGACTCTCTTCTTTGATGGTTGTCACAGAATCATCTGTACCAAGGGACGTGCTTCCGCAGACCCTCATGGGTGATAGTGACAACGGACACCAGTCTACTAGGATGGGGTGCAGTCTGGAATTCCCTGGAGGCTCAGGGTGTGTGGACTCGGTCGGAGTCTCTACTTCCAATCAATATTCTGGAGTTGAGGGCAATATTCAATGCTCTTCAGGCTTGGCCTCAGTTGGCTTCGGCAAGGTTCATCCGATTTCAGTCGTACAACATCACGACTGTGGCTTACATCAATCATCAGGGAGGAACAAGGAGTTCCTTGGTGATGACAGAAGTCTCCAAGATAATTTGGTGGGTGGAGGCTCACTATTATTATCTGTCAGCAATCTACATCCCAGGAGTAGAAAACTGGGAAGTGGATTTTTTGAGCAGACAGACGTTTCATCCGGGGGAGTGGGAACTCCACCCGGAGGTCTTTGCCACCCTGATTCTCAAATGGGGCAAACTGGAGCTGGATCTTATGGCATCTTGTCAGAATGCAAAGCTCCCGAGATATGGATCCAGGTCCAGGGATCCTCAGGCCGAACTGATAGATGACTTGGCAGCGCCTTGATCGTTTAACCTAGCTTATGTGTTCCCTCCATTTGCTCTCCTTCCCCGGTTGATTGCTCGAGTCAAACAGGAGAGGGCTTTGGTGATCCACATCGCAGGACTTGGTATGCCGATCTGATGGACATGTCATCTCTGCCACCGTGGACGATTCCACTGAGGCAGGACCTTCTCATTCAGGGACCCTTCCATCATCCGAATCTAATTTCTCTGCAGCTGACTGCTTGGAGATTAAACACTTGATTTTATGTAAGCGGGGGTTCTCTGATGCGGTCATTGATACCTTGATTCAGGCACGCAAGCCTGTTACTAGAAAGATTTACCATAAGATATGGCGTAATTATCTTTATTGGTGCAAATCCAAGGGCTACTCATGGCGTAGGGTTAGGATTCCCAGGATTTTATCTAATTTTCAAGATGGATTGGAGAAAGGGTTGTCAGCAAGTTCCTTAAAGGGACAGATTTCTGCTTTGTCTATTTTGCTACACAAGCGTCTGGCAGATGTTCCAGATGTTCAATCTTTTTGTCAGGCCCTGACTAGAATCCGGCCTATGTTTAGACCAATTGCTCCTCCTTGGAGTTTGAATTTAGTTCTTAATGTTCTTCAAGGGGTTCCGTTTGAACCTATGCATTCCATAGATATTAAGTTATTATCTTGGAAAGTTTTATTTTTGGTTGCTATTTCTTCTGCTCACAGAGTTTCTGAGCTTTCGGCATTACAATGTGATTCTTCTTATCTTATTTTCCATTCTGATAAGGTGGTGTTACATACCAAACCTGGTTTTCTTCCTAAGGTTGTTTCTAACAAAAATATTAATCAGGAAATTGTTGTTCCTTCCTTGTGTCCTAACCCTTCTTCTAAGAAGGAGCGTTTGTTACATAATTTGGACGTAGTCCGTGCCTTGAAGTTCTACTTGCAGGCGACTAAGGATTTTCGTCAAACATCTTCATTAGTTGTTGTTCTTGCTGGGAAACGTAGGGGTCAGAAAGCTACGGCTACCTCTCTTTCTTTTTGGCTGAAGAGTATTATCCGTGTTGCATATGAGACTGCTGGACAGCAGCCTCCAGAACGAATTACGGCTCATTCTACTAGAGCTGTGGCTTCCTCATGGGCATTTAAAAATGATCCTTCTGTTAAACCGATTTGCAAGGCTGCAACTTGGTCGTCTCTTAACACTTTTTCCAAATTTTACAAATTTGATACTTTTGCCTCATCTGCGGCTGTTTTTGGGAGAAAGGTTCTTCAAGCAGTGGTTCCTGTCTTGTCCCTCCCTTTCATCTGTGTCCTATAGCTTTGGTATTGTATCCCATAAGTAAGGATGAAATCCGTGGACTCGTCATATCTTGTAAAAGAAACGGAAATTTATGCTTACCTGATAAATTTATTTCTTTTACGATAGGACGAGTCCAAGGCCCACCCTGTCTTTTTTTTTTCTAAAAGACAGGTTTTTATTTTTGTTAAACTTCAGTCACCTCTGCTCCTTGGCTTTTCCTTTCTCTTCCTAACTTTGGTCGAATGACTGGATAGGGGGGGAAGGGAGGAGCTATTTATGCAGCTCTTTGCCTCCTCCTGCTGACCAGGAGGCGATATCCCATAAGTATGGATGAAATCTGTGGACTTGTCATATCGTAAAAGAAATAAATTTATCAGGTAAGCATAAATTTCCTTTTTTACGTGTGCAGGACTGATGTTGCGTTACGGGCTAAAAGGCTTGCGGTATAGCTATACCGAAAAGACTTGTAATGGCTGCAGTGCTGTTTGGAACGCTGAAATTACAATTTTTTTCAGCGTTAAAACACGAACGCAAAACTTGTAATCTAAGCGAGTGTTAATAACAGAACCTGAACACTCATTTACGTCTTGGATCACAAAATGGAACCTCCCAAAGATTTCATGGTATGGGAGAGTGATGATTGCCAAAATTATGTTACTCCCTAAACATACTCACATATATTTAGGTGCCTCTCAATGTAATAATTTTAATCAGTATCAAGCCATTCTCACAACATATATCTGGTTGTGAAAACCCTCTAGGGCCTCATTGCAACTACTACAAACACCATTGAAGTTTGGGGGACTGATGATTCAAAATGTCCATTGCTACTATAAGGCAGCTATGCTCATTCATAGCTACATGGACATTTAAGACTGACCCTTCCAGATGGTGACAAATTGAAAGAGCCTCACTCCCAGCAGAAGTGGAACTGGAAGAACTGATTTGAACTCATGTGATGGAGCTCCTTGGTGTTCCTAAAAAGATTAAGTCCTGCTTACAGTTCTGAAAATCAGACATGACAAACTTATAGCGTTGCACTCCTATCCTGCTTGCCCCATTCGAGCCCTTCTTTACTGTCTGGTGGGAAGATAATGGCTTTATTCACAATAAAGATTTACATCATGGGAGAGCATTGTTGATGAGGGAGTAATTGGGGTAAAGAATTTACAGAGAAAGATTGGGGTTTAGCCATTTCATACAATAGATTAGCTATTCACTGTGCAATGTTATACAATTTCTTTTTCTTCTAACTTCACATTTGGTGGTGCTGTCTTAGTTTACTGGGCCACAAGTCATGAACTGTGTCTTCTCTGTACTTTATCAGCACTGAAGGCACTTTTTTCATTTAGATATGCAAAGGTTCTACAAACAGGCCAGGTATTTGTCTGTGTACATACTATTAGCTGCTAAATTAGCTAGAGCGTGCTGATGGTTGAGACAAGAAGAGCCTATTGGAATCAAGTTTTGGACATTGGTGAATACATTTGGGTGATGGAAGAATTTTCTCAGGGCTGAAGAACGAATGACACTCCATGGTACAATATGGGCTGCCTGGGGCAGACAAAATATTAGATACTGTTCTATTTTCGAGCAAAACAAAAGAATAGCAGAGCTCAGGTAAGATGCGCAAAAAGTTAATTTATTGGACATGGATAAAAAGGACAAATATAAAATCACAAGTGAGGATTCTTGACGCGTTTCAGCTTACGCCATCATCAGAAGCCTAATATTCTATTATACACCTGCATTCTTTTAAAGGCATTAGGCTACTTTGATTGGTGGAGAGACAAACACAGGAGAGTTAGGGATCAGGACTAACTTAACCTATTTAATACCAAAACTCTCTTCACTCTATCTGACATTAAATACAACTAGGCTGTAAAATAGATAAACATATTTAGCAGATTTACTTCATTCACACTGTTCTACTAAAAAGTTTATCAAAAACCATGTTGAAAATCCATATATTTGATGAGGGGTAATATTGGCATTATAGTTGTTGGTGTATACATCTAACATAGGAATTGCCCAAATTCCTTACTTAACTCTCAAGACTGATATTAGACAGATATATATGTATAACACCTATTTTTACTAGGTAGATATATATGTATCATCTGTTTATGTGATTATTTCTATACATTCATAATGTCAGCCTCTGTATTGAAGCCTAGTGGTAACCTAGTCTGTAAGGTAAACATCGAAAGGGCTTCTTTTCTAGACGGAAGGACATCAATATTGTCACCCCTTGGAGGTACCCTGATTTTATCGATTATGAGCCACTTGAATGATACAACTTGACAATCATGTTTGTCTATAAAGTGTGTTTCTAAAGCTAAGTAATGTGTAGATGTTAATATATCATTCAAATGCTCCATAATTCGAACACGCACCTCCCTGGTGGTCATACCAACATACTGCATCCTACAGCCTACATAGTCTATTCTGCAGTTGGTACAGCTGGAAATGTCATATACTTTGCGTGTGACCTGTGACTGAAACTGCTTTGATACCAAAGCATGTCCGCAGGCTTTACAATTGGTTAAGCCACACTTATAGTGACCTTTGCATTTTAACCAAGTGCCTGAATTTTTACCTTTGGCATTCACCATACTTGGTGATAGGTAATTGCCCAAGGTGTGTTTACGTTTGGGTAAAAAACAGCAGCCCTTTTTAACCAGGTCATGCAGATCATTACACTCAAAAATTGTGGAATTAGAGTTATTCCACAGAACAGTATGCACACTTAGCACTCTAATGCCCAGACTCTGAAGGTGAGGCTTTACGGGAATAGAATAAAATATAACTTTTATTATTGAAAATTTAAAATAGTACACAAACATACAAGAAAACACTCTATTGTTAAAATCAATCAAGTGAGATAGATCCAAAAAAATAGATAATGTGATACTATTCAAATATTGAGAGCCTGCGTTATAAGGTTTTCAAGTATCACAATTGGAGTTCCTAATATTGGTCTAATACCTAATTTATAATATGTCTACCCAAATACTGGATATGTAAATTATTAGCTAATTGTAGCAAATATTAACAAAGGCAAAGGAAACACATAAGTGAAATTATAAGCACTTGTAACAATATTATTTCAGGGATTAGGGCTTTTTATGTGCCTGTTACTTGTGTTACACACTTAAAGGGACATTGCATGTAATTCCGTTAGTTTGTGATTAACTGTGGTGTGTCCACAGTTTACGTAAGCATGTGATATTTTAATTTGTCACTTTGTGACAGGAATTTTAAAATAGTTACCTGATGCGGTTATATTCTAGTTACCACTATGCAATTGTATCTGACATTTAATAGTAACTAAATTACACATAAGTATCACCAGTGCCGACAATATCGGCGTGACCTCTTGCTATATGATCATCTATCAGATCCTGTACAATAGTTCTCTCGGATAGAGAAAATTTATATATAATATAATATCTGCCTGTTTTATATTTTGTTTATAATAATCCCTTATCCCATATAGTTTGGCATTTAATAATGACTCAAATACACATTGGTAGTCACCTGTGCAGACAACTTGAATATGGATATTGGCATGACCCCTTGTTACATTCTATAGATCATCTATCAAATCATGTACAATAGTTCTCATAGAGAGAAAATATGTACCGCTAGTCAGCCAACTCCAATTTTAAAATGCCGGTATATATATTGCTGCTACCTCCCCGGAGCGTGCCCTGTAGGATTGCATTGTACAAATTTGCTATTAAAGCTAAAAGATAGATAGGTATAGACTGGTTCTATCTCCACATGTTAAATTAAAAGGCGTCCTAAACACTACACTGACGCGCTTCACCCGTTATGGGCTTTCTCAAAGGCAGCGAGACGCCCCGGTGAGCACGGATTTAAGTGTACCCAGAAGTTCCTCCTCCCTACATCATTGATTGGATACATGGACTGTCCATCAAAATGGGTTCCGTAACCTTAAAATGATATATACCTGTAGGTATTATGTATAATACGGATTTTGTATAATAGGTGTACTGGACATTATAAGTTAGATTTACATGAAGTTCATCACTAACTAAAAGTTCTTAATGAGAAAATATTAAAAAATATCAAAAAATATATGAAGAAATATGTATGAAAAGATATGTGTGGTTCTAATGATTTTATTGTTATAATCCCTGTACGTGTTGAACTGTTGGGTCAGCATTTCTAATTCCATTGTTTGTACAGTGGATATAGTTGGCCCTCACCCCTCTTGGATTATTCTGTAATAATAATCTGAATGTGGCTAGATATTCCACAATCGGTATTTCTACTGTTTCACATCCTTTCCAGGTTGTTAAGTCTTATACATGTGACATATTACTTCATCACCCTGTATATTCTTATAGTTGCCAAGATACTGTGAACTTATTTTCCCAATTATGAATTGTTTTTAATTTTGCAATAATTATAATTATGTTGACATCAACTCTGCCTGAGCTTCATTAACATATGTACACTCTTATTTATATGTCTGTTTTAGCTGTTAGACTCAATTCTAATAGCTATAAGTAAGAGGACAATTCTATTTTTGTGATCCTCGATGACGAGGATTGTTGTTCACGTTCTTGTGCTCCACTGTGAAGTGTAAAAGTGATGTATACACTGTGATTCATTTTTGGATATGTGATAAGATAATCATAGTTAATCTGTAGTTTTTATATTTATATAAAAGTTTCCGTATTTTAAACTAAATTAAGGTGAATTAGTATTTCTTTTAGTGAGTGATTTCAGGCTCTGGTATTTAGCCTATATCAGAATTGCATCCAAATATGGTATTTCTTCAAGGCCTGTGAAATAGGTAAATTGCAAACCCACATCATTCATATTTAGAAAATCAACAAATTTGGCTGCTTCTCAGACTGTACCATTCCATATGAAAAGCAAATCATCAATATATCTTTGGTAAAATTAAATTTTTTTCAACATAGGGATTACTATCTTCATAGATGTGGGACAGCTCCCACCAACCCATAAAAAGGTTGGCATAGGAGGGGGCAATCAGCCCCCATCACTGTCCCACGCCTCTGGAGATAGTAAGTGCCATCGAACAGAAAATAATTGTGTTCAAGCAAGAAAGAAATGACACGAATAATGTAATCCTTGAAGGAATCCTTAAAATTGGTATATTGATCCAGAAAAAACCTAATGGCTGTAATTCCTCTGTCATAGGGAATAGCTGAATACAGTCCCACAACATCTACTGTCACGCATACAGAATTGTTTTGCCAGACCTCTTCCTCCAAAAGCCTAAGGAGCTTGGTATCTCGTAGGTAACTTGGCACCAATTTAAATAAAGGTTGTAAGAATGAATCAACCCATGTTGAGAGTTTTTCAAACAGGGACCCTATTCTAGAGATTATGGGTCTCCCCTTAATATTTTCCAGAGACTTGTGCACCTTGGGCAAATGATGGAAGATTGGTGTTATTTGATCTAACACAAAGAGAAAATCAAAAGTGACCTCATCAATGAAACCCTCCTCCCTACCATCATCCAATAAATGATACACAAGTCTCTGGAATTCTCTAGTGGGGTTAGCTGTTAGCTGGTAATAAACATCCATGTCTCTAAGCTGTCTGAATGCTTCTTTAATATACTTCTCTTTAAGCATTACCACTATGTTAGCCCCTTTGTCGGCCTGTCTGTAATCCGAATGTTCTCTGTCACTTAATGACTTAAGAGCATCCCTTTTTGGGAGAGTAAGGTTATTATAGTAATTTTTGGTATGTAGAAGACTGTGTAAAGCTCGAAGATCTTGCTCCACGTGTCTGTGGAAAGTTTCCAATACTCCACCTCTTGTTTTTGTTGGGTAAAAGATTCAAGGAGGTTTATAGCTCACATGGCCTTTAATCATGCCAAAATTGGTTTTATATGTCTCCATTTCTAATTCCAGAAGAGACATCTAATCCTTGGCCTCATCAAAGGCCACATCACATTGTGTTCCTATACATAAGGGAAAAATGTGTTCGGTTTCATCTGTTTTGTACATCTGTCTGATTTTGAAAGAATTTTTTTAAGGGTTAGTTTTCTAAGAAAGCAGTTCAAATCAATGATAGTATCAAATAGGTTGAAGTTGTTACTGGGGACAAAGCTCAGCCCCAGATTCATAACCTCAATCTCTGCTGTACTAAATATCTAATTTGTTAAAAGAATCACTTTGAGACTTTGTATTTGTTCTTCTGCCTATTCGTTCTAAATCCCGTATCTTTTAGATGCTTGTGCGTTTCCCCTTTCTTTTTCTTTGCCTGTTTCTACTCCTATTCCCTGTTTCTGTGTGGTCTGTTGAAAAACCTGTTCCCCTGTTCTTTACATTGGGCCGGTACTGAGTTGGCTTTAAACATACCTGGAATCTTTCTCCCAACCACAACTTCCTCAGACAATTGTTTTTGCTTGTACTCTGTACAAGCTTCTGGGACTATTGTATGAGTTGATGTAGGTAACTCATTTACAAGCTCAGGATTATTCCTAATACCTGATGTCTGGTCAGACAGTTTGCTATGGACACTGTTTGTTCTTCAAGTGTTTGGTCGAATGTGGTAGAAACTTTTTTTCTTCTTCCCCAGATTTATCTCCTTTTTTTTTTTGTTAAAACGTTTAACCATGTTTCTCTGCTCTGATAATTAGTCCATATATAGACATTGTTATTTTTGTAGTCTAATTGGTCTCGGTCAAACTTTCTGAATTTCAAAACATCAATGTCCCCTTTTACAGCAGTGACAAATTTACTTAGTATATCATCCAGTCTTTTGTAATCCTTGTGGTCAAACAGATTTATATCCTTCTGTAGCTCAGTTATGTCTAATCTCAGTTGCTCCAAATACTGTTTCTTATGGGCAACCAACATAAGCATTAGCCTTACTGAGCATTCATAAAGAATAGAGTTCCAATCTTTGATAAAGTCTGGATCCAATATTGGAAAGGTAGGAAACTTATAGACCCTGAGCCCCCTCAGAATCATGTTAAGTGAAATGTATTTCTCCATTAGGTTAATGTCCCACCAAGTTTTGTATTCTTTTTTCAATAAAACTTCAATTTTTTGGAAGACATCAGAAATTGTAATTTTCCTTGATTTTTCTTAAAACAAATCCTCTAGTGATGGTCTCATACTATCCATTTCAGAGACTGCCCTTAATGAAAATGGAATATTATCCATGTTTCTCCTATATACAAATCAATTTATGTCTATATGTATTTGAAATGTGCGCAAAAAACAGTAGTGAAGGAAATTAGACCTATTAGGTCTCTTGTTACTGACCAGTCATTCTGATCATTAATTTATGTCTGTGGAATATTCAAATGGTTAGGTGAGAGACAGACAGAAATTGTGGTATGGGGACAGCAAAAAATGAGAGAATCAGTCAGACTTGCGGTCAATGCAAACAGGAGGCTGTCAAACCACTTCCAATACAATATTCCTTAGTGCATGTCGTATTACTTTGTCTCTCCCCCTTCCATTTATTTTGTCTTCTAGGTCTTCTGTTCCACTCCCCCTCCCTCAGGTCTGCAATAGTAACATCTTGGGTCACACACAAGTTTTGAGCTATTGTTTCAAGCCACACCTCATTAACAAATAAATATATTTGTACTCCTCATGAATGAGGTCTCTGCCCCTTATCTGCTCAGAGTCACTATCAGTGATGTGTCTAATGCATACAGATAATATTATTGTTCTAGATTTCTTGTCTATCTATAGGTATAATTCTAAGGTGTTATGCACTAGTATGGATTGACCATTGAGATCCTGTTTTTGAGACATTAATTCTGCAGTTACATTATTCATTTTGGCCACCAAAGCTAGAAAGCAACCTCATAATACATAATTCAGGTTAACAGTTTATGATCTATTACTGTCTAAAGTTATGGACTCACTTTTGGACACACAGATTTCTATGGAACAGAAAAGGGCTGTTTGTGGACATTGTTAGTTCTAAACTGTTTTCATGCTCCACTTTGAGTCTACTATGTATTTCACTTTCATGGTGGGATCGCCCAGACCCCTCCCTCTAATCGTGAGTGCTGCCAGTATGTAACATAGGCTACACTGCAGGTATCTGAAGGAGTTGCTGCACATGTGAAGGAGGTCAGTACTGGAACGTGGCGCAAGGTAGTTTTCACTAGACTTAGACTGAGGCATTGAAAAACCTCAGTAACATGCTTTTAAAATGTATTATGTTAAATGTCCATTTAAGGGGTTTTGAATTTGAGTTTCAAAGTATTTGCTGGAAGAAGCCGAGTTTGATGAAACTTAAGTTGACGCTCTTAAAGGGACAACAAACTGCTTGGCACAATTATAATAGTATGGTTACTACTTACTGTAGTATTGTTTTCTTCCTATTCCTGCAGCACATTTTAAAACATTCCCCTTTTTTAACCCCTTAAAGGTGCCAGATGGTTACGCTCCACCTATTAATACTGGGGGACGCCATCTTAGAGCACAGGTATGCTCACACCCTGTAACAGGAGCAGCATGCATTCACAGATAAGTGATGTTGACAACTATCTGACGTCTGTAAAATGTGCTTCAGGATAGGGTGTGCGATACAGAGTAGCAGCCTTACATTTCTGCAGAGGCTGCATCGCTCTGTATTATTTCTGAGTATTTTTTTAAAAAATATATATATTTTGTGCAAAAATGTAAAGCATTGTATCATGCTCACTACCCCCAACTAAATATTACAGCTGTCAAAAACCAGCAGCATCACTGACCTGTGAGTGAGCTGTCTCAGTGTGTGAGAATACCTAAGCTCCGCCTCCAAGATGGCAGCGCCCAGTATGAAGAGGTGGAGCTTCATAATCTGGCACCATTTAGATATTAAAATAGAACTCTTTTTAAAAAAACAGAAGGAAGTAATACAGGAAGTATTACTCAGGAAGTAATACAGGAACATGAGTATTAAAGGGATAGTAAAGTCCAAATTAAACTTTCATGATTCATATAGGGCATGCGATTTTAACCAACTTTCTAATTCACTTTTATCATCAAATATGCTTTGTTCTCTTGGTATTCTTAGTTGAAAGCTAAACCGAGGTAGGCTCATATGCTAATTTCTAAGCCCTTGAAGGCCACCTCTTATCTGAAGGCATTAGACAGTTTTTCAGAGCTAGTAGAGGGCATAAGTTCATGTATTTCATATAGATTACATTGTGCTCATGCACATGCAGTTATTTAACTGCCTGAAATGCAAGTCTGTCAAAAGATCTGAGATAAGGAGGCAGTCAGCAGAAGCTTAGATACAAGGTAATTACAGAGGTATAAAGTAAAACATAATTTATGTAAGAACTTACCTGATAAATTCATTTCTTTCATATTAGCAAGAGTCCATGAGCTAGTGATGTATGGGATATACATTCCTACCAGGAGGGGCAAAGTTTCCCAAACCTCAAAATGCCTATAAATACACCCCTCTCCACACCCACAAATCAGTTTAACGAATAGCCAAGAAGTGGGGTGATAAGAAAAAAAGTGCGAAAGCATAGAAAATAAGGAATTGGAATAGTTGTGCTTTATACAAAAAAATCCTAATCACCACAAAAAAAGGGTGGGCCTCATGGACTCTTGCTAATATGAAAGAAATGAATTTATCAGGTAAGTTCTTACATAAAATATGTTTTCTTTCATGTAATTAGCAAGAGTCCATGAGCTAGTGACGTATGGGATAATAAATACCCAAGATGTGAAACTTCCACGCAAGAGTCACTAGAGAGGGAGGGATAAAATAAAGACAGCCAATTCCGCTGAAAAATAATCCACACCCCAAATAAGTTTAAATCTTATAATGAAAAAAACTGAAATTATAAGCAGAAGAATCAAACTGAAACAGCTGCCTGAAGTACTTTTCTACCAAAAACTGCTTCAGAAGAAGAAAATACATCAAAATGGTAGAATTTAGTAAAAGGATGCAAAGAAGACCACGTTGCTGCTTTGCAAATTTGATCAACCAAAGCTTCATTCCTAAATGCCCAGGAAGTAGAAACTGACCTAGTCGAATGAGCTGTAATCCTTTGAGGCGGAGTTCTACCCGACTCAACATAAGCATGATGAATCAAAGACTTTAACCAAGATGCCAAAGAAATGGCAGAGGCCTTCTGACCTTTCCTAGAACCAGAAAAGATAACAAATAGACTAGAAGTCTTTCGGAAATCTTTAGTAGCTTCAACATAATATTTCAAAGCTCTTACTACATCCAAAGAATGTAATGATCTTTCCTTAGAATTCTTAGGATTAGGACACAATGAAGGAACCACAATCTCTCTACTAATGTTGTTAGAATTCACAACCATAGGTAAAAATTTAAATGAAGTCCGCAACACTGCCTTATCCTGATGAAAAATCAGAAAAGGAGATTCACAAGAGAGAGCAGATAACTCAGAAACTCTTCTAGCAGAAGAGATGGCCAAAAGAAACAAAACTTTCCAAGAAAGTAATTTAATATCTAGAGAATGCATAGGTTCAAAAGGAGGAGCTTGTAGAGAGAAATTGACTTAATGACAGGTTTGATACGAACCAAAGCCTGTACAAAACAATGAATATCAGGAAGATTAGCAATCTTTCTGTGAAACAGCACAGAAAGAGCAGAAATTTGTCCTTTCATGGAACTGGCAGACAAACCTTTATCCAGACCATCCTGAAGAAACTGTAAAATTCTAGGAATTCTAAAAGAATGCCAGGAAAATTGATGAGAAGAACACCAAGAAATGTAAGTCTTCCAAACTCGATAATAAATCTTTCTAGAGACAGATTTACAAACCTGTAACATAGTATTAATCACTGAGTCAGAGAAACCTCTATGACTAAGAATCAAACGTTCAATCTCCATACCTTCAAATGAAATGATTTGAGATCCTGATGGAAAAATGGGCCTTGAGATAGAAGGTCTGGTCTTAACGGAAATGTCCAAGGTTGGCAACTGGCCATCCGAATGAGATCCGCATACCAAAACCTGTGAGGCCATGCTGGAGCCACCAGCAGTACAAACGAACGTTCCTTTAGAATCTTGGAAATCACTCTTGGAAGAAGAACTAGAGGCGGAAAGATATAGGCAGGATGATACTTCCAAGGAAGCGACAATGCATCCACTGCCTCCGCCTGAGGATCCCTGGATCTGGACAGATACCTGGGAAGTTTCTTGTTTAGATGAGAAGCCATCAGGTCTATTTCTGGAAGACCCCAGATTTGAACAATCTGAAGAAATACCTCTGGGTGAAGAGACCAGTAGCCCGGATGCAACGTCTGGCGACTGAGATAATCCGCTTCCCAATTGTCTATACCTGGGATGTGAACCGCAGAAATTAGACAGGAGCTGGATTCCGCCCATACAAGTATTCAAGATACTTCTTTCATAGCCAGAGGACTGTGAGTCCCCCCTTGATGACTGATATATGGCACGGTTGTGACATTGTCCGTCTGAAAACAAATGAACGATTCTCTCTTCAGAAGAGGCCACGACTGAAGAGCTCTGAAAATCGCACGGAGTTCCAAAATGTTGATTGGTAATCTCGCCTCCTGAGATTCCCAAACCCCTTGCGCTGTCAGAGACCCCCATACCGCTCCCCAACCTGTCAGACTCACATCTGTTGAGATCACAGTCCAGGTTGGAAGAACAAAAGAAGCCCCTTGAATTAAACGATGGTGATCTGTCCACCACGTCAGAGAGTGTCGTACAATCAGATTTAAAGATATTAACTGTGATATCTTTGTTTAATCCCTGCACCACTGGTTCAGCATACAGAGCTGAAGAGGTCGCATGTGAAAATGAGCAAAGGGGATCGCGTCCGATGCAGCAGTCATAAGACCTAGAATTTCCATGCATAAGGCTACCGAAGGGAATGATTGAAACCGAAGGTTTCGACAGGCTGAAATCAATTTCAGACGTCTCTTGTCCGTCAGAGACAAAGTCATGGACACTGAATCTATTTGGAAACCTAAAAAGGTTACCCTTGTCTGAGGAATCAATGAACTCTTTGGTAAATTGATCCTCCAACCATGTTCTTGAAGAAACGACACAAGTCGATTCGTATGAGATTCTGCTAAATGTGAAGACTAAGCAAGTACCAAGATATTGTCCAAATAAGGAAATACCACAATACCCTGTTCTCTGATTACAGATAGAAGGGCACCGAGAACTTTTGAGAAAATCCTTGGAGCTGTTGCTAGGCCGAACGGCAGAGCCACAAATTGGTAATGCTTGTCTAGAAAAGAGAATCTCAGAAACTGAAAGTGATCTGGATGAATCGGAATATGCAGATATGCATCCTGCAAATCTATTGTGGACATATAATGCCCTTGCGGAACAAAAGGCAGAATAGTCCTTATAGTTACCATTTTGAATGTTGGTATCCTTACATAATGATTCAATATTTTTAAATCCAGAACTGGTCTGAAGGAATTATCCTTCTTTGGTACAATGAATAGATTTGAGTAAATTGCTTTTTCATTATTTCCTGAGCGTAAGTTATTTATTAATATATAAATGTGAAGAGGTTCCTGGGTTTAACAGTAGATCACTATTAAATATATTAGCACCGATATTCTGCTTTTAACACAGAAAACGTGTTAAATTCCTAGGCCAACACTTGCATGACGGATTTGGTTCTTCTTTTGAACAGCTATTCTATTGTTACGGGATAAAGCTTACCAATTTTCCACAATTCAATTTTCTTGGGACACAGGCATAGGTACTGAGAACAGCACAAGCCCTTCATATAACTCTTTATTACTACAAGACATTTTATCAATGAAGTAGAGTAGATCATTTGAAGAGATAACATGCAAATGAACATCCAGAGACTATTGATAAGATGTAATTTAATATTAATAATTATATAAATCGTGGTATTTCAGACAATTTTATTTCTGCTGGTTGGCAATTTTAACGCAACTACTGCCTGACTTTGTAAGCTTGAGTAAAACAATTTGTATTATAATTGTTTGTTATTTTTTGGAAAATTCTATAAAAAGATCAGGTTGAAAGAGAATTTCTTTAAGAGGTTTATAAAGCTCACCATATTTTATGTAGTTGACTCACTAAGGAATGATGTGTGAGCTTTAATGAATCAGTTGTGTTGAATAATATAAGGCCTGGTAAGGCTGGAGACACAATTTAGTGAATTTTGACAACTATCCATTTGGTAGAAAAGACTGTTGCGACTTGCACTTTCAAAGGGGCTCTCCAGAAGCCAATATTCTGAAATTCCAAAATATGTTTTTAAGAACCACAAGCTGATATTCTTTAGTGTTTCTAGCTATCAAATATAATGAAAAAAACATTTGTACACCTTATGTTGGAATTGGTTAGTCTTTCCTAGCTTAAAGAAGATAGAGTTCAGCCATTAACTCATCTTCTTCATTTTCCAACTTGAGCTAGGAGGATGAAGAACTTAACCTTCATAATAGATATCCATTTTTAACAAGTGTCCATAGCTTTATGAACAGCTTATAAAAAGAAAACAAAGGTCTTATGGGCCAGTCTGGAAAAAAATGCAATGACCAGCCTTGTTTGTTTGATATTTACTAGAAAAAGCTATTTCAGACAGCTCCACAAGACTTGAATAGAAGCTTGTGTGGAGATTGATCCCTAGTCTCTTATGCTTGGCATTAGACGCAAGCAAAACAGTGCACAGCTCCCAGGTAGACACAGATGCAAGTGGTAAGAGGGACTGTCAAACCTCTGTAAATGCAGAAAACAAATAATTCCACAGCACCTTCCCTTTCAACAAGTTTTATTAAACGTCTCCCATGGAGGTACAAACAGCTTGTAGCAACATTTCGGGAGGTTATCCCTTAATCATGCTAATGGGCCTCATCTGTTTAGATGCATTTATAGGCCTACATATTAACCCATTTAAAACAAAAGAGTATCCAAGCACGTCCAAGTTAGAGAAAAGAGTCCCTTGATATCCAATTCATAGGTAAAAAACAAGCCTTTATTGTGAAAATTCTACAGGATAAAACATGGTCATAAAAAACTCTCAGCAGAGAGACAAGTGAAAAAGGTCTGACCGGTTTCGGCCCAGTGTGGCCGTAGTCATAGACAGATAACAGGTACTCAAAGAACACACCTTATATACCTGTTAACCACTCCCCAACTGGGAGTGGTATAGAAAAGTAGATTAAAAACAAACTCGTAACTCTGAGCTGTTAAGAAAAAAGGGGAAATATATGGTATAAATATAAATATATAAATTATAATAACAAATGGAGATTCAAATAGGTAATCAAATATAGATTTGGACTATAGGCATTAGTGATAATATTCACTTAAAGGTAGATGTAACAATAGATGGATTAATAAATTAATAGATGTATACATAGATATTTAAATACATAGACTAATCTGAACCTACTAAGAGATAACAGAATAAGGTAAAATATGTAAATTAATAGATGTTGAAACTAATTTCAAAAGGGCCAGTGGAACCACTAGTTCATAAATATAAATAATAATAATAAAATTGATTTTGATTATACAAATGTATTAAAGAAACAACAATCCATGTGAAAAAATATAAGATTATTATTAATAAATAAATATCTAAATATGAACTAGAGAGCCAAATAATCAAATGGCCAAACAGAGTATTGAACATAAAATTCTTCATACACTAAGCCTAAATATTTATTAATATCATAAGGATGTAAAGTTATACACAGCACACCTTAGCCTTATAAAATATGCCAGCCCAAAAAGATATTAATTAATAAATAGCTGTGGGTTTTAACCACCCCTAAAGTGTCAAGGAAAATATCCAGAGAAATATGTGTAGAGTTAGGTACTATCTGTGCCAAAAATTGATAATATCAAATTCCGAATTGAAACCCTCAGGTACCAGGCTACCGAGCCTGTGAATTCAATAGATCTCTTGCCTGGAGAGGATATGAAGTAAATCACCTCCCCTAGGTGGTATGGACACAGACTCGATAGCCCGCCACCTGAAGGTTCCAACATCTCCCATATGTACATTTAAAAAATGTTTGGATAGAGCAGAAACAGCCCTTTCCTGGGAAAACGTAGGAGAGATGCTCTCTAATCCGCTTGCCCACAGGCCTGGTGGTTCTGCCAACATATTGTTTTTTGCACTGGGTGCATTCAATTAAGTAGATAACATATCTACTACCACACTTGACGCAACCCCTAGTGTCAAAAACCTCCAGCGTTTTGGTTTAGGAAAAGGATTTCGAAACAACCATGTGGTCACATGACTTACATGTCTTTTTCCCAAACTTATATGTTCCCTTAACTTTTAACCAAGAGCTGCCACTCTCCTTTTGGGGCAGCATACTGGGGGACAACATGTTGCCCAAAGACAAATTACGTTTATAGATGAAATTGCATCCATCATCCATAATACGTCTCAATACTGTGTCACCTCGGAGTATGGGCAAATTCCTTTCAATAACCTTACAAACCTTATCAAATTGGTTAGAGAAAGCAGTCACTAGAGTGGGTTTAATTCTGATGGAAGTATCATTCCTCAGTCTGTTATCTCTTGTCCTTCCTTGGTTACATCTCATATCCATCGCAGAGACTTCCATAAAAGTCTTATTAATCAGATGTTTGGAGTAACCTCTCTCTTGTAGTCTCACTTTCAGATCCTCACTCTCCCTCAGGAAGTCCTCTCTCCGGGAACAATTTCTTTTGATACGCATGAATTGGCTTTTGGCAATGCCTTTAAACACATGCCTCGGATGGCTACTTCTGGCATGCAACAACGTGTTCCCGGAGATAGGCTTCCTATAGAGAGATGAGGATACCCCCCCAGTTTCACCATCAAATCTGAGGGTAATGTCCAGGTAGTTTATGCTGGTCTGGTCCCACTCAAAGGTGAACCGCAGACCAACACTGTTGATATTGAGCAAGTCGACCAGAGTGTCAAGTTGGTCTTTGCTGCCTGACCAAATGACTAGCAAGTCATCAATGTAGCGCAAATATTTTACGATATATTGTGTACAATTTCTGTTACCCCCAAAGACATGGAACCGCTCCCACCACCCCATAAACAGGTTCGCGTAGGAGGAGGCGACTTTCGCCCCCATAGCAGTTCCACGTCTCTGGAGGTAAAATTTACCCCTGAACATGAAGAAGTTATGCCGGAGTAGAAAACTAACCGCTCTCAGCACATACTCTCCATGCTCAGGTGGTAGTTCAGTGTCTCTTTTCAAAAAATACGAGACGGCTTGCAGACCGTACTCGTGTGGTATGGAGGAGTACAGGGACACCACATCAATGGTGGTCCAACTGTACCCCTCCTCCCAAGTAACATCCTCAAGTCTTGAGAGCACATGGGCAGTATCCTTCACAAAGCTGGGTAATCTTTGAACTAGTGGTTGCAGGAATTGGTCCACCCATCTGGACAGAGGTTCCATAAGGGAACCAATTCCTGCCACTATTGGCCTGCCCTGTACATTCACCAGACTCTTATGAACTTTTGGGAGGTGGTGGAAGATGGGCATTACTGGATTATCAACCAGCAGACAATCATATGTCTGTTCATCAATAATGCCCATCTCCACCCCATCATCCAAAAGGTCACTTAAAATAGCTTTGTACTCTGGTGTAGGATCCCTAGATAGACTCATATAGGCCTCGGGATCCTCTAGTTGCCTTAATGCCTCATTTATATAGGTTCCTGTATCAAGCAGGACCACGCTTCCCCCTTTGTCTGATTGGCGGATTACCACCTCCTTGTTGTTTTGTAGTGTGGCAACAGCCTCCCTTTCCAACCTAGACAAATTAGAGTTATGGTCATATTTCCTAGATTCATCTAGTTGTGTAAGATCTTCGATGACTCTCTTGTGAAAGACTTCCAAGCTTTTACCCCTCATTTGTAATGGGTAAAACTTAGACCGAGATTTCAAATTATGTTGTTTATTTTGTCTTGTAAGAGTATCCTCTGATCTGGCCTCCTGTGTACCACCCAGGTCTTCTAAGTCTATTAAAGCACAGACACCATTGTATATTGTTACAAAGTGAATTATATCACCTAATACTACCACCTAGTGGTTACATTTATTATTACAGTTAAACACATATATAAAGTTAAAACAATATACCATTTACCTATGTACATATTGATGTTAAAATATACAGAACATATTAACATATTCACATATTATTAATGCACATTACAGAAATACCTTGAGGTCAAGCTCTCTATTGATGCCTTTAGGGATCAATGTATCCAATTTATGTATCCAATAGGATTCCTTTTGTTTTAATATAGTTTCCCTATTACCACCCCTTCTTAATGTATCTACACCATCAATAATTTGCCACCTCAGTTGGCTGATGCTGTGACCTACACTCAAAAAATGGCACGATACGGGTGCTTCCTGATCCCCACATCTAATGTTGGTCCTGTGTTGACTCATCCTATCTCGTACCCTCCTTGTGGTCTCTCCAATGTAAATCTTGGAACATGGGCATTTGATTAGGTATACGACATAGGATGAGTCACAGGTATAGTGATTTTTAATGCCAATTTTATTTCCTGTTTGTGGATGTTGGAACTCTACCCCTTTAATGACTGCGCTGCAACTAGCACAACCTAAGCATGGAAAAGTTCCATAGCTTCTACTTGTGATGTATTTTTGTCATTTGTTAGAACCCAAATCATTTTTAACTATTATGTCACCCAAATTTTAGACCCTACAATATGCCATCATAGGAGGTTTTTTAAAGGCATTAGAGATAGTCTGTCAGATCATTTCTTGTCACTGCAATGCCTGGGAGATGATTTTCACCCTCTGCAGAATCTGCTAGTTTCCTGAATGATGCCGCAGGTTTATGGCTCATGCACATTTTTACTGCTCTATTCTTCAGACAATCTTGAAATTATTTATAAACTAGATCAGCCAGGCTTTCTATGTCTGTTGGCAACACATTTTGATGGTTTTCATTTGATTTGGACAAAGTGTTACTTTTGATTCTAGTTTCTGTAGTCAAGTGATTCAATTTAGGTTTTGTCAAAGGCCTTTCCTGCTCTAGATTTGTCAATATTACGTACTAGGCCAATGCTTGTTTTACCAATTTCAGAATATGAATGCAAGCAGACATCTCATGCTGGGATGCAAAACATCCAGAAAGTAGAGTTGAATGGGACATATCTTCATTCTGGTCTTCTTGCATCACTCATAGCACACAAACTGTTAAGCTTTGCAACAATCAGATGCACTAAACTTGGTGATGTAGGACAGTTTTCCTCTAGTTATGAAAACCAGGTTAAAAGGAGTTCAAAACTCCTTTCCATAAAAACATAAATTTGTCTGGAAATAAGATCACTTTTCCAGTTGAACATCTAACCATACCTGGCCAGAAAAGACATGAGAGATCATCATTAAGATCAACAATCAGAGTATTATCTGAATAATGGTAAGCTCAGATACCTTCCTTTCTGAATTCTCCCACCCAGTTACACTGGCTAAGCGCCATCTTGCCAATATGAGATGCCACCAGGGTATTGGCATTGTCTCATCAGGTCTGCTGTGACTTCACCTCTAAAAGAAAATACAAGACTAAGATCTGCCACCATATCGTCCAGTATATATGATTGTGCTATTGATCAGTGATTTCACTCTGTTGGTCAATTTACACTCTAAGGTGATGGTAACTGAGGCTATGCTAAACATGGAAAAATATTTGTTGACTCAGAATCATAAATGTATCTCTTTTTTATCTATAGGATACTGAAACAGAAAATACAGATATTTGTATTCATCATACAATATAACCATAGGTGGGTGATCAATACAGCCAACAAAGACAGATGAAGCCCTGAGTTTACCCATTTGTGGGAGTTGGAAACTTGTCATGATGGCATCATGAACTGCGGCAGTTACACTGATGTGAGACAGTGGTTACCGATTCTGAGCTGAAACCTTATACTGCATCTTGTAACCTGTGGGAGGAGACTTTAAACAGCACTTGGTGAATCATCTACATGGAGGCTTTTGGAACCTGTATGCATTATAAGTGGGAGATCACTACACACTCCGCCCGAACTGGTGTTTGAGATTTCCCTGGAGTGCACCTACAGACAGGAGTTCCGCTACACTTCATCCCCAGGATATGCGGTAAAGCTTTTTTTAAGTGCCAGTTCTGGGCTTTCCTCATTGGGGACAGTGCTTGTACAATATCTGTATGCAGGACTTGACACTCTGAAACATGCAGCTTTAGACTATGTGCACAGAGTTTAGGGACTGAGTTCATGTTTATTGCATGCATTTGTAATGTGTACAGACCATTTGGAAGTGGAACAACTTAAAGGGACAGTATACACTCATTTTCATATAACTGTATGCAATATACACTACTATAAAGAATAAGATGCACAGATACTGATATAAAAATCCAGTATAAAACTGTTTAAAAACTTACTTAGAAGCTGTCAGTTTAGCTCTGTTGAAAAGGTAGCTGGAAAGCCCACTGCCAGTGGAAAAATAAGACACTCCCCCCCTCCCCCTTCTTTTGCATATGAAAAGACCCTTTACACAAACAGGAGCAAGCTGGAGAAGGTAGCCGACAGTATTCACATAAAACTTTGGGGCTTGGTTAGGAGTCTGAAAATCAGAGCAATGTTATTTAAAAATAAGCAAAACTATACATTTATTTAAAAGAAAAACTTTATAGGCTTTATAAATAGATCATCTACAAAACATTTATGCAAAGAAAAAATTATTGTATAATGTCCCTTTAAGGGATATTACTTTACTTCCTGGGAAGAGCTAAGGGTGGGGTTTTTTCTTCTTCTTTTGTTCTAACATTGGTACAGTCCAGACAAAAGGAAAGGGGAGGGGCAGTTTCAGGTGAGCTGCAGGTATCAGATTCCCTGAATAGGCTAGCTCAGGGATTGGCCAGGTGGGGGAAGAAGAGGGTTGTAACATTTGAAAGGGATTAACAGCCTATCTAAGTGTATGCACAATGATCCTGACTAAGAAATATTTTTTTCTTTTTTACTTACAGGATGTTCAGCTGTTTCATTCAAAAGCTTCAAGAGGACTTCTAGAAACAGAAGAAACATAGAATTTGACGGTAGATAAGAACCAAAAAGGCCCATCAAGTCTACCCATATTACATGTTACTTTTTCCTTAGGATAGCCTTATGCATGTCCCAGGTATTTTTGAATTCCTTTACAGTCTTTATGTTTACCACCTTAAATGGAAGTTTATTCCATGAATCCACCACCCTTTCTGTAAAAAAATGCTTTCTCACATTTCTCCTGAATCTGCTACCCTCTAACTTTAGATTGTGACCCCTTGTTTTGGCATTTATTTTTTTGTGAAAAATGCTTTCAGCTTCTATTTTATTAAGTCCCTTCATAAATGTGAAGGTTTCTATCATGTCACCTCTTTCCCTTCTATCCTCTAAGCTATACATATTTAGATCATAGAGTCTTTCTTTGTACGTTTTATATTTTAGACCATGTACCATTTTAGTAGCCCTCCTTTGGACAGCTTCTAGTTTATTTATATCTTTATGAAGATATGGTCTCCAGAACTGAACACAGTATTCCATGTTTGGCATAATTTTTCTCTTGGTAATATTACATTTCAGATCCCATTTATTTGACCAGTCCTCTAGTTTTTTAAGATCACAGTTCATTTGATCAACACCTCCTGGAACATCTACCCTGTTACAATATTTTGAATCATCAGTAAACAAGTAAACCTACCCCTTTAGCCCACTTCCAACATCACTTATGAACATGTTAAACAAAAACATAATTTATGCTTACCTGATAAATTTATTTCTCTTGTGATGTATCGAGTCCACAGATTCATCCTTACTTGTGGGATATTCTCCTCCCCTACAGGAAGTGGCAGAGAGAGCACCCACAGCAGAGCTGTCTATATAGCTCCCCCCTTAGCTCCACCCCCCAGTCATTCGACCGAAGGCTAGGAAGAAAAAGAAGCAACTATAGGGTGCAGTGGTGACTGAAAGTTTAAAAATAAAAATATATATGCCTGTCTTAATAAACAGGGCGGGCCATGGACTCGATACATCAAGAGAAATAAATTTATCAGGTAAATTATGTTTTCTCTTGTAAGATGTATCGAGTCCACGGATTCATCCTTACTTGTGGGATACCAATACCAAAGCTTTAGGACACGGATGAAGGGAGGGACAAGACAGGGACCTTAAACGGAAGGCACCACTGCTTGTAGAACCTTTCTCCCAAAAATAGCCTCCGAAGAAGCAAAAGTATCAAATTTGGAAAATTTGAAAAAAGTATGAAGCGAAGACCAAGTCGCCGCATTACAAATCTGTTCAACAGAAGCCTCATTTTTAAAGGCCCATGTGGAAGCCACAGCTCTAGAAGAATGAGCAGTAATTCTTTCAGGAGGCTGCTGTCCAGCAGTCTCATAGACCAAACGGATGATGCTTATCAGCCAAAAGGAAAGAGAGGTAGCCGTAGCCCTTTGACCTCTCCGCTTACCAGAATAAACAAAAAACAATGAAGATGTTTGACGGAAATCTTTAGTTGCTTGTAAGTAGAACTTTAAAGCACGAACCACATCAAGATTGTGCAATAGACGTTCCTTCTTTGAAGAAGGATTAGGACACAATGAAGGAACAACAATCTCTTGATTGATATTCTTATTAGAAACAACCTTAGGAAGAAACCCAGGTTTGGTACGCAAAACCACCTTATCTGCATGGAAAATAAGATAAGGGGAATCACACTGTAAAGCAGATAGCTCAGAAACTCTTTGAGCCGAAGAGATAGCTACTAAAAACAAAACTTTCCAAGATAGAAGCTTAATATCTATAGAATGCATAGGTTCAAACGGAACCCCTTGAAGAACTTTAAGAACTAAATTCAAACTCCATGGCGGAGCAACAGGTTTAAACACAGGCTTAATTCTGACCAAAGCCTGACTAAATGCTTGAACGTCTGGGATATCTGCCAGACGTTTGTGTAGTAGAATAAACAAAGCAGATATTTACCCCTTTTAGGGAACTAGCTGATAATCCCTTCTCCAAACCTTCTTGGAGAAAAGACAATATTCTAGGAATCCTAATCTTACTCCATGAGTAACCTTTGGATTCACACCAATAAAGATATTTGCGCCAAATCTTATGATAGATCTTCCTGGTGACAGGCTTTCTAGCCTGAATCAGGGTATCAATGACCGACTCAGAGAAACCACGCTTTGATAGAATCAGGCGTTCAATCTCCAAGCAGTCAGACGCAGAGAAACTAGATTTGGATGCATGAAAGGACCTTGGATTAGAAGGTCCCGTCTCATTGGCAGAGTCCACGGTGGAACCGAGGACATGTCCACTAGGTCTGCATACTAAGTCCTGCGTGGCCACGCAGGTGCTATCAGAATCACTGAAGCTCTCTCCTGCTTGATTCTGACAACCAGACGTGGGAGGAGAGGAAACGGTGCAAATACATAGGCCAGATTGAAGGACCAAGGAACTGCTAGAGCATCTATCAGCACCGCCTTGGGATCCCGGGACCTGGACCGTAACAAGGAAGTTTGGCATTCTGACGGGACACCAACAGATCCAATTCTGGTGTGCCCCATAGCTGAATCAGCTGAGCAAATACTTCCGGATGGAGTTCCCACTCCCCCGGATGAAAAGTCTGACGACTTAGGAAATCCACCTCCCAGTTCTCTACTCCTGGAATGTAGATTGCTGAGAGATGGCAAGAGTGATCCTCTGCCCATCGGATTATTTTGGTTACCTCCATCATCACTAGAGAACTCCTTGTTCCTCCTTGATGATTGATATAAGCTACAGCCGTGATGTTATCCGACTGAAACCTGATGAATTTGGCCGCAGCAAGCTGAGGCCATGCCTGAAGTGCATTAAATATCGCAGAATGTTTATCGGAAGAAGAAATTCCTCCCGAGACCATAAGCCCTGTGCTTTCAGTGAGTTCCTAGCAGGCTGGCATCTGTCGTTACAATGAGCCACTCTGGCCTGCGGAAGTACATTCCCTGAGACAGGTGGTCCTGAGACAACCACCAGAGAAGAGAATCTCTGGTCTCCCGGTCCAGATGCAGTTGAGGTGATAAATCTGCATAATCCCTTTCCACTGTTTGAGCATGCATAGTTGCAGTGGTCTGAGGTGTAGGCGGGAAAAAGGAACTATGTCCATTGCCGCTACCATGAGTCCGATTACCCCCATACACTGAGCCACTGATGGCCGAGGAATGGAATGAAGAGCTCGGCAAGAGGTTAAGAGTTTTGATTTTCTGACCTCCGTCAGAAATATTTTCATTTCTACCGAATCTATCAGAGTCCCTAGAAAGGAAACTCTTGTAAGAGGGAAGAGAGAACTCTTTTTAATGTTCACCTTCCACCTGTGAGATCTCAGAAATACCAACACGATGTCCATGTGAGACTTGGCTAGCTGGAAAAACGACGCCTGAATTAAGATGTCATCTAGATAAGGCGCCACTGCTATGCCCCGTGGTCGTAGAACCGCCAGAAGGGACCCTAGCACCTTTGTGAAAATTCTTGGAGCCGTGGCCAACCCGAAGGGAAGGGCCACAAACTGGTAATGCCTGATTAGAAAGGCGAATCTGAGAAATTGATGATGATTTCTGTGAATAGGGATTTGTAGATACGCACCCTTTAAGTCCACGGTAGTCATATATTGACCCTCATGGATCAGAGGTAGAATAGTCCGAATAGTCTCCATCTTGAATGATGGAACTTTGAGGAACTTGTTTTGAATTTTGAGATCCAAGATTGGTCTGAAAGTTCCCTCTTTTTTGGGAACCACAAACAGGTTTGAGTAGAATCCTAGCCCCTGTCCCTCTTTTGGGACTGGGCGGATCACCCCCATGGTATGTAAGTCTTCTACACGGCGTAAGAACGCCTCTCTCTTTGTCTGGTTTACAGACAGTCGAGAAATGTGAAATCTCCCCCTTGGAAGGGAGTCTTTGAATTCCAGAAGATATCCCTGGGACACAATTTCTAAAGCCCAGGGATCGTGAACATCTCTTGCCCAAGCCTGAGCGAAGAGAGAGAGTCTGCCCCCTACTAGATCCGGTCCCGGATCGGGGGCTACCTCTTCATGCTGTCTTAGAGGCAGCTGCAGGCTTCTTGGCCTATTTACCCTTGTTCCAAGCCTGGTTAGGTCTCCAGACTGACTTGGATTGGGCAAAATTCCCCTCTTGCTTTGAAGCAGAGGAAGCTGAAGCAGGACCACTCTTAAAGTTCCGAAAGGAACGAAAATTATTTTGTTTGGTCCTCATCTTATTTGATCTATCCTGAGGAAGGGTATGACCTTTCCCTACAGTGATGTCTGAAATAATCTCTTTCAGTTCAGGTCCTTTGAAAGGGATGTTCAAAAGTCTAGATTTAGATGACACATCAGCAGACCAGGACTTAAGCCATAACGCTCTGCGTGCTAAAATGGCAAAACCTGAATTTTTTGCCGCTAATTTAGCCAGTTGAAATGCGGCATCAGTAATAAAAGAATTAGCCAATTAAGGCCCTTAATTCTGTCCATAATCTCCTCTAATGGAGTCTCCATCTGAAGAGCCTCTTCTAAAGCCTCAAACCAGAAAGCAGCTGCAGTAGTTACAGTAACAATGCACGCAATAGGTTGGAGAGAAAAACCCTGATGAACAAAAAATTTCTTCAGGAGACCCTCTAATTTTTTATCCATAGGATCTTTGAAAGCACAACTGTCTTCGATAGGTATAGTTGTACGCTTAGACAGAGTAGAAATAGCTCCCTCCACCTTAGGAACTGTCTGCCATGAGTCCCGCATGGTGTCAGATATGGTAAACATTTTTCTAAAAAACAAGAGGGGGAGAGAACGGAATACCTGGTCTATCCCACTCCTTAGTAATAATATTCACAATCCTCTTAGGGACTGGAAAAACATCAGTGTAAACAGGTACCTCTAAGTATTTATCCATTTTACACAATTTCTCTGGAACCACTATTGTGTCACAATCATCTAGAGTCGCTAATACCTCCCTGAGAAATAAGCGGAAGTGTTCAAGCTTAAAATTAAAGGCCATCATATCAGAATCTGTCTGAGGAAGCGTCTTTCCTGAATCAGAAATTTCTCCCTCAGATAACAAATCCCTCACCCCTACTTCAGAGCATTGTGAGGGCATATCAGATACAGCTACTAAAGCGTCAGACGGCTCAGCATTTTTCCTAAACCCAGAGCTGTCCCACTTTCCTTGTAAACCAGGCAGTTTAGATAAAACCTCTGTGAGGGTTGTATTCATAACTGTGGCCATATCCTGTAAAGTAAAAGAATTTGACGCACTAGAGGTACTTGGCGTCACTTGAGCGGGCGTTACTGGTTGTGACACTTGGGGAGAGCTAGATGGCGAACCCTCATTTACTTCTGACTGAGAATCATCTATTGCTCTATTTTTAAGTGCCAATATATGTTATTTATAGTTTATAGACATATCAGTACAATTGGGACACATACTAAGAGGGGGTTCCACAATGGCTTCCAAACATAGTGAACAAGGATTTTCCTTGGTGTCCTACATACTATTTATTAACCCCTAATCTGCCGCCCCCAATGTCGCCGCAACCTACCTACATTTATTAACCCCTAAACCTAAGTCTAACCCTATCCCTAACACCCCCTAACTTAAATATAATTTAAATAAATCTAAATAAAATTATCATTAACTAAATTATTCCTATTTAAAACTAAATACATACCTATAAAATAAACCCTAAGCTAAATACAATATAACTAATAGTTACATTGTGTCTAGCTTAGGGTTTATTTTTATTTTACAGGCAAGTTTGTATTTATTTTAACTAGGTAGAATAGTTATTAAATAGTTATTACCTATTTAATAACTACCTAGCTAAAATAAATACAAATTTACCTGTAAAATAAAACCTAATCTAAGTTACAACAACACCTAACACTACACTATAATTAAATAAATTACCTAAATTAAATACAATTACCTAAATAAAATTAAATTAACTAAAGAAAATAATAAACAAATTACAGATATTTAAACTAATTACACCTAATCTAATAGCCCTATTAAAATAAAAAAAGCCCCCCCAAAATTAAAAAAAAACCCTAGCCTAAACTAAAACTACCAATAGCCCTTAAAAGGGCCTTTTGCGGGGCATTGCCCCAAAGTAAACAGAAAATGAACAAGTGAAGGGGAGCCGTATATCAATTGATAAAAATGTTTTTGAGAAAAAGGATTGAAAAAAATATATATATATATATTAAAAAAGTGCTTTTAATCGTATTACAACGTGATAGCTAAACTGATATTGAAAATACAGAATTTGTATATGTTAACTAATGAGTGTGGTGGTAAGAAAAGGAAGGTGAGACATGGGTAGTGTACAAAATGTGACAATTTTTATATTGTGCAATGTAGCAGATACAAGTTGAAACAATTACAAGTTGCAAAAAATACAAGGAATACAAGAAATATGCTAGTTTAAAAATGCCAAGTTAAAAAGACATAAAATACATAAAATACATATTTACACACTGTATATGTGGCTAGTGTGTATCTCACTGCAGTGGATAAAAAATGGATAAAAAATGGATAAAAAAAGAGTAGTATTTATAGGGGCGGTTGATTATTAGGACAGTGCCTTTTAAACACTTTTTAGAAAGTACCTTAGAAAGTAGTGGTTCCCAAAACTACTTAGTGGTATAGTGGGATCCGTTGAAAGACATTCATGTGGATATGCTATTAGTAATAGCTAAAAAAAGGTTCTTTTGTAGATGGTGGTGGTCTCAATACTATTAATCAGTATGGACTCCGGTCTGGTAGCAGGTATCTAATTCCAAATGGAGTTTTCTTTGTTTAAAAGTCTTGTGGGTTTTTCTGTAGCTTGCGGTGTCCCAATACTCTCTGTCAGTATGGACTGTAGTTTGCAGATGAAGTAGAAAATTCTTTAGATGTTCCTGTGTCCCAATACTCTCTGTCAGTATGGACTTCTGGATCCTTAGCTGAACTAGTATATATCAGCACCAGTATGTAGTAGCAGTTGAATTTCTTAGGTGAACCAGTGTATAGCAGCACCAGTAATGTAGCAGTAATGTAGCAGCAGTTGGATTTCTTACGATCCGTTTGGCGGCAAAAACAGGTTCAAATTTCAAAGTACCGGCTTTTCTTCAGATGTGACCGGCTAATTATAACTGAACGGTTTTTGCAAATAACTGTTTTTTTCAAAAATACCCGGTTAAAGGTACAATGTTTCAGAGTGTAGGCAGCTCTACGCGTTTCGGCCGTAGCCTTTATCAAGATGCCATTAAACACTCTGTGGGGCATTTATAAAGGGCAGTGTAGATTGCTATTGGATATCATTGGTGGGCAATCTGTGTTACTATTGGGTGCTTGTGACCATTGTCAGCCAATAGAACAGGCTATAGGAAAATTATACTGAAAAGGAAATTTAAACATTGTAAGGTGATAAACCTGTGATGAGATTCACATTTTGTGTAGTAAAAAATGATGTGTAGTTTGTATCAGACAAAGATTTTTATAACTTATTTATGTTAAAGTACGGTATTTTGTAAAATGTAATATAAAGGTGCAAATGTCAAAGTAAAAAATGTTATGAAGAATTTAAATGTTTTTTTCATACCATTGTTTTTCTCATGTCTAAAACAGTTTCTACTAATATGGATCTAGATGCTCAATTAATTAGATAAAGCGTAATGTTGAGGGAAGTGTTTTATTCTTTAAAAAGGTTTTGTGATTGTTGTTTCTCCTTTTTAATCAATCTATATTTGGGATGGTTGTTCTTTGTGTTTGATCGGTGTTAATGATATTGATTTTTATATAAAAAATGGAGATTTTTTGGATAAGTGAAAAAGGGGCAAAATAAACTATTTGGTTAAACTAAGTATTAATGATTAGTTTTATATCCAAAAAATTATAGGATTTAGAATGGGCTGATTTTATGTAGTATTTGATTCGTGGATCTTAAAATGGAGAAAGGGGGGCAGAGTAAACTATATTTTAATTAAATAATGTAAATGTCGTTGTGTATAAGTTTATTTATTATTTGTTTTAATTAGATGAAAATTGATATTTCTAGGACGGTGTTATTAAATATTTACATTTATATTTTCATTTATATTTTAATAGAGAATCTTCTTTAGACTTTATGATTTAGTTAATAATTTGACTTTTATTTTGGTTTTAAATTAGAAAGTTTAGATCAAATTCCATGTTTAATCCATATGGATGGAGGGTTTTAAATGCATAGATATATTCTGCTTCTTTTCTTAGTAAAAAGTGTTCCATATTACCTCCTCTGCGGCTAGTAAATACTTTTTTAATTCCCCAATATTTGAATTTGTTGACGTTTCCGTTGTGACATTCTGTAAAGTGTTTGTATAGTTCAGTATTGGTGGCTTTGTGTTCTATATGGTGTAAGTGTTCTATAATTCTGTCCCTTAACATGCGGCTCGTTTGGCCAAAATATTGTAGGCCGCATGAACACTGTATACAGTAAATTACGTTTTGATCTGAACAGCGTATGATTTCTTTTATGTTTATGTATTGTTCATTATTATTTGATTTTATTGTTTTAATTTTTGAACTATGTTTACATGATTTGCATGTAGTGCATGGAAAAAATCCCTCTATTTTTTCTTTTTTGAGATTTGTGTCTATTAAATTGTTGGTTGTTTTATTTTTAAATTCACTAGGTGACAGAATATTTTTTAAATGTTTTGCTCTTTTAAAGATGATGTCCGGATGATTTTTTATTCTAGGTCCTAATATCTGATCTTGTTTGATGTAATGCCAATGTCTGTTGAGGATCTTTTTTATTTCATGATGTTGGGAGCTATATTGTGTGATGAATGGTATAAAGAATGGGTCTTCGGTTTTTTGTTTTTGTTTATGTTTTGTCAAAAATTGTGTAGTTAGTATTAGCTCTCTGTTTTTTTCTTCTGCTTCTTTTTTGGCTTTATTAATAATGTGGGACTTATACCCTTTCTCTTGAAATCTCTGTGTGAGAATTTCGGATTGTTTGGAAAATTGATTGATATCTGAACAGTTTTTACGGATTCTTAGGTATTGACCCTTGGGTATATTTGTTTTCCATCTTGTTAGGTGGCAGCTATCATTGTGGATATAATTGTTTGCATCTGTTTGTTTGAAATAAGTTCTTGTTTTTATTTCTGTGTTAATGATTTCGATTTCTATGTCTAAAAAGTGGATTAGATTACTGCTGTACTCGTGTGTGAATTTGAGATTCATTGGGTTAGTGTTCATATCCTCTATGAATAGGTCTAGAAGTTCATGTTCACCCTTCCAGATGATGAATAGATCATCTATGTATCTATAGTAGTGCACAAGGTTCGCCCCCCATTGTCCTTCATATATAAAGTTTTTTTCGAAGAGACCCATAAACAGGTTCGCATAACTAGGGGCGAACCTTATGCCCCATAGCTGTTCCTTTGACTTGGAGATATATATTTCCATTAAAGAGAAAGGAGTTATTGTTGAGTATGAAATTTATGCATTCAAGTAGAAATTGATTTTGATCTGAGTTTAAAAGGGGATCTTTGTCAAGAAAATATTTTATTGCTCCTAAACCTTTTTGATGGTCTATATTTGTGTATAGCGAATTAACATCGCAAGTGACTAATAGAAAATTTTCTTTCCAAGAGAGATCTTTTAAAATATTGAGTAATTGGGTGGAGTCTTTCAGATAGGATGGTAGGGATGTGACATAATTTTGTAAGAAGAAGTCTACATATTGGGAAAGATTAGATGTGAGTGATCCTATGCCTGATATGATGGGTCGGCCTGGGGGTCTAGTGAGGTGTTTATGGATTTTAGGTAAAATGTAGAAAGTCGGAGTGATGGGATTTTTTACGTTTAGGAATTCATATTCATATTTTGTTAATAATCCAGTGTTAAATGCTTTGTCTAATAGTTGTTCTAGTTTTATTGTCTGATTTTTGATGGGATTATTTTTCAATTGTTTGTAAGTGGTTTCGTCGTGAAGGAGTCTATTTGATTCTTCTATGTAGAAGGATGTGTCCATAAGGACGATGCCTCCGCCTTTATCCGCTGGTTTGATTGTAATATTTTTATTATTTTTTAAATCTTTGATTATGTTGAGTTCTTTCTGACTCATGTTCCAATTAAGATATTTATTTTGATCGAGATTTTCTAAGTCTTTTTTCAACATTTCTTCGAATAATTTAATATGTTCGCTCTTTTCATGAGTGGGGTAGAAGGTAGAAGGGGCTTTTAGATCAGTGTGTTTATACATGGTTTCTTTTTCTTTTAAAACCTTATTTTCTAAAGGATTTTTTATGTAATACCTTTTAAGTGTGAGTTTTCGAACAAATTGGTTAATGTTAATAAGGGTTTCAAACTTATTTAATTTGCAGGATGGGGCAAAAGATAGGCCTTTATTTAGAATGTTCTTTTGTGTGCCAAAGTAAACAGCTCTTTTACCTGGAAAAAAAATACAAACAACCCCCCCAACAGTAAAACCCACCACCCACACAACCAACCACCCAAATAAAATACTATCTAAAAAACACTAAGCTCCCCATTGCCCTGAAAAGGGCATTTGGATGGGCATTGCCCTTAAAAGGGCAGTTAGCTCTATTGCAGCCAAAAGTCCCTAACCTAAAAATAAAACCCACCCAATACACCCTTGCATCAGCCAATAGGATTTTTTCTACCTTTATTCCGATTGGCTGATAGAATTCTATCAGCCAATCGGAATCTAAGGGACGCCGTCTTGGATGACGTCACTTAAAGGAACCGTCATTTAGTAAGAAGACGTTGATTGAAGAGGATGCTCCGCGATGGATGTTTTGAAGATGGACCTGCTCCACGCCGGATGGATGAAGATAGAAGATGCCGTCTGGATGAAGACTTCTGCCCATCTGGAGGACCACTTCACCCGGCTTGGATGAAGACTTCTCCCTGTCTTAGATGAATACTTTTCCCGGTAAGTCGATCTTCAGGGGGTTAGTGTTAGGTTTTTTTAAGGGTGTATTGGGTTGGTTTTATTTTTAGGTTAGGGCTTTGGGCAGCAAAGAAGCTAACTGCCCTTTTAAGGGCAATGCCCATTCAAATGCCCGTTTCAGGGCAATGTGGAGCTTAGGGTTTTTTAGTTAGTATTTTATTTGGGGGGGTTGGTTGTGTGGGTGGTGGGTTTTACTGTTGGGGAGGTTGTTTGTATTTTTTTTTTCAGGTAAAAGAGCTGATTTCTTTGGGGCAATGTCCCGCAAAAGGCCCTTTTAAGGGCTATTGGTAGTTTAGGCTAGGGTTTTTTTTTATTTGGGGGGGGGGCTTTTTTTATTTAGATAGGGCTATTAGATTAGGTGTAATTAGTTTAAATATCTTGTAATTTGTTTGTTATTTTCTGTACTTTAGCTAATTGAATTTATTTAATTGCATTTAATTTAGGTAATTTATTTAATTGTAGTGTAGTGTTAGGTGTTAGTGTAACTTACGTTAGCTTTTATTTTACAGGTACTTTTGTATTTTAGCTAGGTAGTTATTAAATAGTTAATAACTATTTAGTAACTATTCTACCTAGTTAAAATAAATACAAACTTACCTGTAAAATAAAAATTAACCCTAAGCTAGTTAGTTATATTGTAGCTAGCTTAGGATTTATTTTATAGGTAAGTATTTAGTTTTAAATAGGAATAATTTAGTTAATGATAGGTATTTTATTTAGACTTATTTAAATTATATTTAAGTTAGGGGGTTAGACTTAGATTTAGGGGTTAATAACTTTAATATAGTGGCGGAGACGTTGGGGACGGCAGATTAGGGGTTAAGAAATGTAGGTAGGTGGCGTCGATGTTAGGGGACGGCAGATTAGGGGATAATAAATGTAGGTAGGTGGCATCGATGTTAGGGGATGGCAGATTAGGGGTTAATAATATTTAACTAATGTTTGTGAAGCGGGAGTGCGGTGGTTTAGGGGTTAATATGTTCATTATAGTGGCGGCAGATTAGGGGTTAATAAATATAATGTAGGTGGCGGCGGTGTCCGGAGCGGCAGATTAGGGGTTAATATTTTTATTTAAATGTGTTTGCGATGCGGGAGGGCCTCGGTTTAGGGGTTAATAGGTAGTTTATGGGTGTTAGTGTACTTTTTAGCACTTTAGTTATCAGTTTTATGTTACGGCGTTGTACCATAAAACTCTGAACTACTGACTTTTAAATGCGTTAGGACTCTTGACAGGAGAGGGTGTACCACTCACTTTTTGGCCTCCCAGGACAAACTCGTAATATCGGCACTATGGAAGTCCCATAGAAAAAAGACTTTACGAAGTTTACGTAAGTCATTTTGCGGTAAGGCTAAAGAAGTGTGCGGTGCCCCTAAACCTTCAAGACTCGTAATAGCAGCGGGCGTAAAAAAATCAGTGTTAGGACCTCTTAACGCTGCTTTTTTACCTTAACGCACAACTCGTAATCTAGCCGTTAGATTTCCTTGATATTACTAGAGAGGCGGTTGCCATTAAATCCAGAGAGGGTGCAAAAAATAAGAAAAAACATAATTTATTTAAGAACTTACCTGATAAATTCATTTCTTTCATATTGGCAAGAGTCCATGAGCTAGTGACGTATGGGATATACAATCCTACCAGGAAGGGCAAAGTTTCCCAAACCTCAAAATGCCTATAAATACACCCCTCACCACACCCACAATTCAGTTTAACGAATAGCCAAGTAGTGGGGTGTGACGAACCAAGGTTATCCAACCCTGCGCCAGTCACTTATTTGGCACAGAAAGGGTTATCAGACCCCTTCTACTCTCACTGATAGGTCATAATCTAGCCACACCAGGCCAGCTTGTGATTAAGTTTAGTGGGTGCAAGGGTTAACAACACTCTCCAGTCTGTACTAGACATAAAAGAAATGCCCCAAAACTCCTTTAATGCCACCCCCACTAACTACAATATCTCAGCTGCCACCACTTAAAATTGATTAAAGGCAAAATCCTAAGGAAAAACCCACACTTACACATTAACTCTCTGAGTACAATTTAGCAGAAAAATAACCTAAATTATACAGTTCTAATATTCCAGTCTCTTTCAGTAACGTGGTTCAATTATTAGACAAACGCCAAATTTAATAAAATAATTATTTATTATGCCAAAAATATTATGCACAATGCATTATTAATAAAAGTTGGTACAAATAAAATGACACATTAGCAAACAGTGTTTTAAAATAAAAAAAGAGAAAGACAGAATTGAATACTTTCCTAGTTTCAAGATCTGTGCCAGGGACTGGCATGAAGTGATGGATTATTACTCTGTAAAACAGCTCCCCTTGTAAGAATGAATCTCATAGCTGAAAAAGATTCTTATACCTCTTTTCCATAGATCAGGTTGCCTGACCAAACCCTCCTGGGCGGGCTAAGAATCCCCCCTGTCTTTATGACCTTCAGTAAACTAAGTTTTTTGCCTGAAATTATAGAACCCATTATAATTTCTGATAGGCCACTCTATAGTCATATATACTGACTGGTACTCTCTTGGTTTCATTGGGAGAATCAATTGGATACCAGATATGACAGATTTCCCTTCATTTAATGTCATAACAGTTTTAAACACATATATACATAATACCAATGTTCTTTTAGTGACCTTATCAGTTTTCTATGACTGAGGCCCTGTTTTCTATCATGTATTCTCCTGACAGTCTAAGCCATAAAATTCTATCCTGTTTACACTGCCAAGCATTTATGATGCTCCTGGCACTTCAAAGAAACACAAACCCAGGACACAGCTATTTTTAAAAGACAAACAATGGTTCTTAATTCACAAGCTGAACAGGAATTAACCCTTTCTTAGCTGAATCCTGAGGTATTCGTGACACCTCCCCCAATAAGAGACGCAAAAGGGGGTGGCTACGAGCCACTCCCGATGCGTATCAAAGGGAGCTTCCCCTTGCGGTGATAACGCCATTGCCAGACAAATTGCACATAGCAGTTTTGCCAGCAGGATGCCCTCCATTTAAAAGTGACACACTAGTTGCTCTACCAAATTGATTTAATATATTGCAGGGCCCCCTCCCATGCAGCCTGTAGCTGGTTCTGCCTCATGGGTGTTGTAACCAGAACATTTTGCCCCATCTCATATACTCCCTCTCTGGCAGAAAAATCCTGCAACTGTTTTTGTGGGAATATGGCATCTCTGGGTTTTGCAGGTACCTCCCCCAATAAGGCTTGCATCTTATCCCTGAATAACACATCATTCCCTGTTACCGAGGTGCCTGTGAAACCTAGGGTCTTGCTACCTATGGTGTGCTCTCTGAACATATTGTGTGCTGTCAGTTGCTGCTTAACTACCACAGGCTCTTGCCCTCCCACTGGAGTAGAATTCCTGTACTCCTGCACTCTGTTATGGTTGGTAGGGGGTTGACTAACTGCCCCCCTCCTCTCCACTGTGGGTCCTAGCTGCTGAGCCTGCTGGGGATCCTGATGCTGCACACCTATCAGTGTATTTGCGGAATGGCACTGTGGAGCTGTGTAAATACACTTCTCTGTAGCCCCCCCGTGCCTGCAGTCTGTGTCAGTTTCTGTCCCCTAGCCTGTGCAGTCTGTTTATAGGTCACAGCTGAGGTTACTGGGGTCTCTGTCACCCACAATCTTTCACACTCACTCTGGAAGTCCCTCAAAGAGTATCCTGTACCCTCCTCCCCCACACACTCTGAAATCTGTGGCTCTGCTGCTTCTATCATAGAGTGGGCTAGCTTTTCCCCCTGCTCTCTCTCACAGTCATTCTGCCACTTTGCGTCCTCACACAGAATCTGGGATCCTTCTGACACTGGGGCAGACAAGCACACATCTTCCTTCTGCCATTTATCCCATATATTGTATCTTTTCACAGGAAACAGAATTGGCCCTGGCACATATCATCCAGTGGCCCAGTCACCCAGTCATTCTCTCCCCCGTCAATCTCACCTCCTTCTATAGAATCCACTGATTCAATCACAGACAGACACTCACCACTCACCTGCCTCCTCTCACAGACAGTTTCTCCCTGTACAGCTAAACTCGGTTCAGGCACAGACAGACCCACACAGTCTATCTGCCTTTCTCCACCATCAGTCTCACACTGTACAGTTTCACATCTCAGCACAGACACCCCCAGTTCAGGCACAGCCGTTTGCACACATGCACTCTGTCCTCTCTCCTGGTCATAATGTCTCTGAGCATTTTCACTCACAGCCCTTTTCACATAAGGGTCTACAACTAATGTCCCTAGGTCACATGTAGCATAAAGAGATAATCTACCCAAATCAGTACCCAGTAAAACATCATTAGGAATATTTTCAGATACCCCCACATTTCTTAAACCTCTCCCCACACCCCAATCAAGATATACACGTGCCATAGGCACTGCAAGTTTCATTCCCCCAATCCCTTTAACTGCTAGAATCTTTCCAGGGATAATGTTCTCAGAGTTCACTAGCTTTGGACGCACAATAGTCACTTCTGCACCCGTGTCCCTAAGCCCCAAGGTTACCTTGTCTCCAACAGTCACAGGTTGCAAGTTCTCATGGTTATTTTCCTCTGGACGGGTAACAAACAAAACAGATGCTGGTACTTCTGAGGGATTACCCCCTCCAGCTGATTGCTCCAAGTTAATCCTCTCTCGGCAAGTGGAGCTGATGTGGCCCACTTTGTTGCAAGCAAAACATCTGCGGGTATCCCCCTGTCCAGATGCAGCAGTTGCCGCTCCTTTCCCAGAGGGAACAGACACATGAAACAAAGGCACAGCAGGTTTTGTGAAGGGGGGTCGTGCAGCAGCTCCTTTCCAGGTGGATCCCCCCTTAGCAAAGGATTTTCTCCCATTCTCTGGTGACCTGTTGGCTGTGTAAAAATCAGCCAGCTCACCAGCTTCCAATGCTGTTATGGGCTTCTGATCCAAAACCCATGCTTGAACTTCTGCTGGGCACAGCTGCATAAATTGCTCCTTCACTATCAGATCTCCCAGCTCCTCCATAGTGGCAACTTTTAATCCTCTGACCCACTGTTTAAATGCTGTCATCAAGTTCCCAACAGCTGCAGTATAGCTCTCTGACAAACCTTTCTACAGAGAACGGAATTTCTTCCTGTACACCTCAGGAGTAAGATTATACCTCCTCTGCAGTGCAGCTTTAATGGAATCATAGTCCTGATCAAACTATGGGGGTAGTTCAGCAAACGCTTCCAGTGCAGGACCTTTCAGGCCAGGGGTAAGGTACTTGGCCCACTGCTCCCTTGGCAACTGGAACTGTCTGCAAACTTTCTCAAAGCTACGCAGGAATACATAGACATCTCCATCTTTCTCCAGAGTGGGAAAATTCTCTGCACGCACTCGGGGAGCAGGTGGGTCTCTAGGTTCACTAACAACAGGGGAAATCATCCCTCTCTCCAACTGTGCAAGCTGTAGCTGATACTCTCTCTCCGCCTGTCGTTCAGCAGCCTGTCTTTCAGCTGCCAGAGACTCACTCTCAGCTGCCAGAGACTCTCTCTCAGCTTCCCTAGCCGCTTGTCGTTCAGCAGCCTGTCTTTCAGCTGCCAGAGACTCTCTCTCATAAAATTTTGTAATCAGCTCCATACGCAAACTTGCATCCACTGAGCCCATATGTTCAGAACAGTTTGCAAATAACAGTCCAATGGATCCCCAGATCCTGATGAATTGCTGCCCCCAGCTGCAGACATCTCTCCTGAGACCTCAACTGGTGTGATATGGCTGTTATCATATTCAACAAGAGCTTGTATTAGTACATCTTTGTTCTTTCCACATGTTGGAATATCACGCTCCTAGCATAAGAGTGCCAACACTTCTTTAGTCTGTTGCTCGTATGATTCCATAGCAAAAATAAAATAGAAAAGTAAAACAGAGAATAGGGAAGGGGACTGTTTGCAATGTGTGACTATATAATGCACTGAGTTTTAGCCTTTGGAAATTGTAAGAAAAAATTTCTTTTAGTACCGGGATTTTCACACTAGTAAATCCACAAGCACTAAAATCTAATAATTTTTTTTTATCTACACCGCTGCCCACCAGTCACTTATTTGGCACAGAAAGTGTTATCAGACCCCTTCTACTCTCACTGATAGGTCACAATCTAGCCACACCAGGCCAGCTTGTGATTAAGTTCAGTGGGTGCAAGGGTTAACAACACTCTCCAGTCTGTACTAGACGTAAAGGAAATGCCCCAAAACTCCTTTAATGCCACCCCCACTAACTAACTACAATATCTCAGCTGCCACCACTTAAAATTTATTAAAGGGAAAATCCCAAGGAAAAACCCAGACTTGCACATTAACTCTCTGAGTACAATTTAGCAGAAAAATAACCTTCATAAAATAATTATTTATTATGCCAAAAATATTATGCACAATGCATTATTAATAAAAGTTGGTACAAATAAAATGACACTTTAGCAAACAGTGTTTTAAAATAAAAAAAAGAGAAAAACAGAATTTAATACTTTCCTAGTTTCAAGATCTGTGCCAGGGGCTGGCATGAAGCGATGGATTCTTACTCTGTAAAACAGCTCCCCTTGTAAGAATGAATCTCATAGCTGAAAAAGATTCTTATACCTCTTTTCCATAGATCAGGTTGCCTGACCACACCCTCCTGGGCGGGCTAAGAATCCCCCCTGTCTTTATGACCTTCAGTAAACTAAGTTTTTTGCCTGAAATTATAGAACCCATTATAATTTCTGATAGGCCACTCTATAGTCATATATACTGACTGGTACTCTCTTGGTTTCATTGGGAGAATCAATTGGATACCAGATATGACAGATTTCCCTTCATTTAATGTCATAACAGTTTTAAACACATATATACATAATACCAATGTCCTTTTAGTGACCTTATCAGTTTTCTGTGACTGAGGCCCTGTTTTCTATCATGTATTCTCCTGGCAGTCTAAGCCATAAAATTCTATCCTGTTTACACTGCCAAGCATTTATGATGCTCCTGGCACTTCAAAGAAACACAAACCCAGGACACAGCTATTTTTAAAAGACAAACAATGGTTCTTAGTTCACAAGCTGAACAGGAATTAACCTTTTCTTAGCTGAATCCTGAGGTATTCGTGACATGGGGTGATAAAGAAAGGAGTAAAAAGCATCAACAAAGGAATTTGGAAATAATTGTGCTTTATACAAAAAAATCATAACCACCATAAAAAGGGTGGGCCTCATGGACTCTTGCCAATATGAAAGAAATTAATTTATCAGATAAGTTCTTACATAAATTATGTTTTCTTTCATGTAATTGGCAAGAGTCCATGAGCTAGTGATGTATGGGATAGCAATACCCAAGATGTGGAACTCCACGCAAGAGTCACTAGAGAGGGAGGGATAAAAATAAAAACAGCCATTTCTCGCTGAAAAAAAAATCCACAACCCAAGATATAAGTTAATTCTCATGAAATGAAAAGAAAAAAACTTAAATCATAAGCAGAAGAATCAAACTGAAACAGCTGCCTGAAGAACTTTTCCACCAAAAACTGCTTCCGAAGAAGCGAATACATCAAAACGGTAGAATTTAGTAAATGTATGCAAAGAAGACCAGGTTGCTGCTTTGCAAATCTGATCAACTGAAGCTTCATTCTTAAAAGCCCACAAAGTGGAGACTGATCTAGTAGAATGAGCTGTAATTCTCTGAGGCGGGGCTTGACCCGACTCCAAATAAGCTTGATGAATCAAAAGCTTTAACCACGATGCCAAGGAAATGGCAGAAGCCTTCTGACCTTTCCTAGAACCAGAAAAGATAACAAATAGATTAGAAGTCTTCCTGAAATCTTTAGTAGCTTCAACATAATATTTCAAAGCTCTAACCACATCCAAAGAATATAAGGATTTCTCCAAAGAATTCTTAGGATTAGGACACAAGGAAAGGACAACAATTTCTCTATTAATGTTGTTAGAATTCACAACCTTAGGTAAGAATTTAAATGAAGTCCGCAAAACCGCCTTATCCTGATGAAAAATCAGAAAAGGATATTCACAAGAAAGAGCAGATAATTCAGAAACTCTTCTAGCAGAAGAGATGGCCAAAAGGAACAACACTTTCCAAGAAAGTATTTAATGTCCAAAGAATGCATAGGCTCAAATGGAGGAGCCTGTAAAGTCTTCAAAACCAAATTAAGACTCCAAGGAGGAGAGATTGATTTAAATGACAGGCTTGATACGAACCAAAGCCTGTACAAAACAGTGGATATCAAGAAGCTTAGCAATCTTTCTGTGAAATAAGACAGAAAGAGCAGAGATTTGTCCCTTCAAGGAACTTGCAGACAAACCCTTATCCAAACCATCCTGAAGAAACTGTAAAATTCTAGGAATTCTGAAGAGAAGAACACCATGAAATATTAGTCTTCCAAACTCGATAATAAATCTTTCTAGAAACAGATTTACGAGCCTGTAACATAGTATTAATCACTGAGTCAGAGAAACCTCTATGACTAAGTACTAGGCGTTCCAATTCCATACCTTCAAATTTAATAATTTGAGATCCTGATGGAAAAACGGACCTTGAGACAGAAGGTCCGGCCTTAAAGGAAGAGGCCAAGGTTGGCAACTGGACAGCCGAACAAGATCCGCATACCAAAATCTATGAGGCCATGCTGGAGCTACCAGTAATACAAATGATTGTTCCATGATGATTTTGGAGATCATTCTTGGAAGAACTAGAGGCAGGAAAATATAAGAAGGTTGGTAACACCAAGGGAGTGTCAACGCATCCACTGCTTCCGCCTGAAGATCCCTGGACCTGGACAGGTACCTGGGTAGATTCTTGTTTAGATGAGAAGCCATCAGATCTATTTCTGGAAGACCACACATCTGAACAATCTGAGAAAACACATCTGGATGGAGGGACCACTCCCCCAGATGTAAAGTCTGACGGCTGAGATAATCCGCTTCCCAATTGTCTACACTTGGGATATGTACTGCAGAAATTAGACAAGAGCTGGATTCCGCCCAAAAAATTATTCGAGATACTTCTTTCATAGCTAGGGGACTGTGAGTCCCACCCTGATGATTCACATATGCCACAGCTGTGATATTGTCTGTCTGAAAGCAAATGAATGGTTTTCTCTATTTAACAGAGGCCAAGCCTGAAGAGCCCTGAAAATTGCACACTGCCCGTCTGGAGGACCACTTCTGCCCGGTTGGTGCAAACATCTTTGAAAAATCTTAATCTGCCCCCTACCAGCTGAGCTGGAATGAGGGCCGCACCTTCATGCGTTCTTGGGGGCTGGCTTTGATCTCTTAAATGGCTTGGATTTATTCCAATTTGAGGAAGGCTTCCAATTGGAAACAGATTCCTTGGGGGAAGGATTAGGTTTCTGTTCCTTATTTTGTCGAAAGGAAAGAAAATGGTTAGAAGCTTTAGATTTACCTTTAGGTCTTTTATCCTGAGGCAAAAAACTCCCTTCCCCCAGTGACAGTTGAAATTATTGAATCCAACTGAGAACCAAATAACTTATTACCTTGGAAAGAAAGAAATAGCAATCTGGACTTAGAAGTCATGCCAGTATTCCAAGATTTAAGCCACAAAGCTCTTCTAGCTCAAATAGCTAAAGACGTAGATTTAACAATTTTGATGATATCAAAAATGGCATCACAAATAAAATTATTAGCATGTTGAATCAAGTTAACAATGCTAGACAATTCAGAATCCAATACTTGTTGCACTAAAGTCTCCAACCAAAAAGTTGAAGCAGCTGCAACATCAGCCAAAGAAATTGCAGGCCTGAGAAGATGACCTGAATATAAATAGGCTTTCCTTAGATAAGATTCAAGTTTCCTATCTAAAGGATCTTTAAAATAAGTACTATCTTCCATAGGAATAGTAGTATGTTTAGCAAGAGAAGAGATAGCCCTATCAACTTTGGGGATGTTTTCCTAAAATTCTAATGTAACTGCTGGCAAAGGATACCATTTTTTAAACCTTGAAGAAGGAATAAAAGAAGTACCAGGCCTATTCCATTCCTTAGAAATCGTTTCAGAAATAGCATCAGGAACTGTAAAAACCTCTGGAGAAACCACAGGAGGTTTATAAACAGAATTTAAAAGTTTACTATTTTTTATTTTTTATTTTTAAATAAGTTTTTATTTGGTTTAGAAGTTGAATATAACAATTGGGGTCACGCAGGGCCCCTGCTCTAATAGGCTTAAACATGAAATTCAAACCAACATGTACAGAATGTGTTAACATACACTAAACACATAAAAGAATAACATTATATAGACTCAGTTTACTGTTCAAGACATACACAAATTGATTCAAGTTAATGAGGACACATATTTCCTTAAAAAGAAAAGATTTGAGGCGAAAATAGTTCGCCCAGTTGGGACCCTGGTAAGGGCCCTACCGAGGTGGGGGGGGGGTAGCTTGAAGCTGAATATCTAATAAAAGTATATATAAAGGAGATTAGACTTAATACAATATAGGAGTTAAAGACCAATGTTGCCTGTTCTGGAAATAACATATGTCTCACAGCTTTCTGTGAGATAAGACGTGCCCTATAAACTTACTATAACAAATTGTTTTAGCAGGTATCTATCATGTGGGGATGAGTTAGTTATCCCATGAGAAACCCAACATTTAACTACAGCGTAAGAGTCCTGTAATAATGGAATCCAATTCCCTGTCCAACCCTTTATTTTGCTGCATATAGGAATTTATATTAATTAACTGAAGATTTGCATACTTGTGAGTTAGACTTCCTTAATGTAGACTCCCTCAGGGCCCTGGCCTCTGGCCCAGAAGGAGAAACGCATATTATTTACTCAAACTAGTGGAATAATGATACTTAAGAATACAATAGCGATATATACTTCTCCCCACTGAGGGCCCCCTCATGCCCCCATATTGGACAGATGCAGAGAAAGGGAATATCAGTATCATTAAGGGTACCATGTTTGTAATCAACAATCAATATAGCTATAATATAACTGCTACGCCATCTGTTTCACAAATTTATGTAGATATCTCCCCCGAGGGCTCTCCACTAATCCACAAGCAAGGCGTAAAGATAAGATGTCCACTGCCTAATTTGAAAAAGGGAGCAAGCAGCAAACTATATAGAGAGAGCAGACAGTAATATAGAGCAACCTTAAGGTTCCATATCATTATTATAAGGGATTTCTTAAAACGGCACTAAATCAGTCATTTGGTTGTCATTTATTAAGGTAAAGGAATGGCCCGGACTGTGTTATTAAGAGCTTAATATACCTAGATTAGGGCACTTGGTCTTAGAAAGCCAGAACGTGCAGCATGTGAGGTCTGGAATAGTTAGATTGCGACTCATTACAAAGGAACTTTCATTGTGGGTATGTGATATACAGAGCTTCTACTAATAGGGTAAAAGTTAGTGGCCACTTCATGCTAAAAGGGTCATGACAGTAGGTATGGGTATGTAAACATTTGCACCCCACAACCAGGCAGATCCTAATAACGTTGTCACAGTATATTTTGCAGTTATAAAAACAAAAAGAAAATTCACAGAAAAGATAATGAAACTGTGGATTGGGATTGAGGCAAAGGGGTATGAACATCAACACACATTATTTATACTTACAGTAATTGTGCAACTAACTCAAATATGAAAACAAACTGTATTCTCAATTGATCTTAACTAGTAATTATATTTATACTAACGTTATGTTATTAAAGTCTATTAGCCAGCAAAAGCTCGGTATTAAACAGTATTCATTATGTAGCAGAGTGGTCAAACTGATATTGAATGAGTAGTAGCTAAAATTGGCAAACTATGTCAGTAGCAAAATGGTATTTCAGATTAATGATCGTCATGATCTTTTGCACTGAGTGCCCAACAAGTACAGCCATAATCAAAAGTTTTAGGTATAAACCCCAAGTGAAAAGTAGTAAGTAGTAAGAAGTCAACCCGGACAACAACCTGGGATTGCTAAAAACTGTCCTCTTCACCCTACTCCAGCTTTCACTTTAGGGCGCCAGGCTGGAACGATTACAAGATGTTGCACTACCGGCTCCAGAGGCAACCACTCATGTCTCATGACGGCCATTTCCCCTTTTGTTTCCATGATCAGTTCCAAGTACTGCTGACGCTGGACCTCTGACTTCAGTGTATAACCAGTGAGACACTCGGTTGCTGCATGCTTATCTGCAAGCCCCTGAGTGATCCGTTGCTCCCTTCCATAGTCTCGGTTTGCTATTCCCTTGTCCTGGCCTGCTAGAAACTGTCCACTTAACCCGTGAAGGGCCATAGAAGCCAGAGTCATCTCCGTCATAGGGGGAGCCTGGATTTTAGGATCGAACACTTCCAACCTATCAGTTCTCTGGTTAGGGAGACTCTGCCTCATACCTCCTTGTGTTCCAACTGCTTCATCTGTATAGGTCTCGTGCGCTCAAGAGCGTTTTGTTGCATTCACCGCTTCCCGTATCTTCACAAGTTGGGCAGAAAGAAGCTTCTGAAGGGTCTCATAGGACATGTACGCCATGTATGCAGTGTTCAGAGAGCAGCCCTCGGTTATTGTACACAGTCTCCTGCAAGCTAGTCCACTGTCTGTCTCCCAGGGGCACAAACCTCTATCGCACCTGTCGCTTCTCCCTTAACAATGGTGTCCGCAGTTAGCCTCGTGGCTTCACTAAGACCCTTGGGGTAAACATCGTTCTCAGTTTAGGTTTAAAGTTGTTTCAAAAGGGCACAGTGCAAGTCCTGTGGCATATATACCAAAGTTAAATGATTAGGTATCCTTACAATCGCTGTTAAGGCTTTTAAATAGCCCAAAATATCAGGAGCTCTTGATGTGCATGTCTGGCTGCTTCAACGGCCGGCTCCGCCCCCCAGTTTACTAGTTTTAATATCAAGAGATCTAGTTTCTAGACATGTGTGTTTAGATTCGTTCCGAATCAAAATTCGTACGAATTTGTTAAATTTGGAGATTCGGATCTATTCGAATTTCCGAATTACGGTAGTACCGAATCTACCGAATTAATCCGAATTAGTTCGGATTTATTTGTTACATTCGGATGGCCATGGATTACACTAGTATTGGTTATATCACTCTGTTATGGGTTACACCTAATATACAGTACATAATACTAGTCTAATACACAGCACATCCTACCTAACACATACCGAAGTTCCGAATCGAACCCAGCTGAATTTATTCGAATCCGAATTAATCCAAAACTAATCCAAAACAAATTCATTCGAATTTTTCCGAATCGATCCGAACCGAAATTTGAAAACATCCGGATCGATCTGAACCGAATTTTTCGGCCATGCACAAGTCTACTATTTTCCTCCATATCCAATGTAATCAACACTTCTTTTAACAAAGAATGAATATACTCTATTTTAAATAAATAAGAAGATATGTCAGTGTCAATATCTGAGGTAGGATCTTCTGAACGAGATAGATCCTCATCAGAGCAGGATAATTCAGCATGTTGCCGGTCATTTGAAATTTCATCAACTTTATGAGAAGTTTTAAAAGACCTTTTACGTTTATTAGAAGGCGGGATGGCAGACAAAGCCTTCTGAATAGAATCAGAAATAAATTCTTTTAAATTTACAGGTATATCTAGTGCATTAGATGTTGAGGGAACAGCAACAGGTAATGAACTACTACTGATAGATACATTCTCAGAATGTAAAAGTTTATCATGACAACTATTACAAACCCCAGCAGGAGATAAAACCCAGCACAAGTTTACAACAAATGTGCTTAGCTTTGGTAGAACTATTATCAAGCAGCAAGGATCCAACAGTGATTTCTGAGACAGGATCAGATTGAGACATCTTGCAAATGTAAGAGAAAAAAAAAAAAAAAAAAGCAAAATTATCAAATTTCCTTATATGGCAGTTTCAGGAATGGGAGAAAATGCAAACAACATAGCCCTCTGATAGAGAAAAAGGCAAGAGGCATATAGGAATAGGGTCTTAAATAATGAAAATATTTGGCGCCAAGTATGACGCACACAAACAGAAAAATATTTTTTGGCGCCAATAACGTCCGGAAATGACACACTCGCATCACAGATGACGCAACCTTGTGAAAGACTCGGCATCAACTAAGACGCCAGAAATGACGAATTTGCATCAATGAACGTAACTTCGCGCCAAGAAAACTTTGGCATTTTGCGCCCTCGCGAGCCTAATTCTGCCCGCAAATTTAAAAGACAGTCAATTTGAAAAAAAAGACTAAACCCCAGGTAAGAAATACATTTTCCTAAAAATGCATTTCCCAGATATGAAACGGACAGTCTGCAAAAGGAAATATACTGAAAACCTGAATCATGGTAAATATAAGTACAATACATATATTTAGAACTTTATATAAATACATAAAGTGCCAAACCATAGCTGACAGCGTCTTAAGTAATGAAAACATACTTACCAAAAGACACCTATCCACATAAAGCAGATAGCCAAACCAGTACTGAAACGGTTATCAGTAGAGGTAATGGAATATGAGAGTATATCCTCGACCTGAAAAGGGAGGTAGGAGATGAATCTCTACGACCGATAACAGAGAACCTATGAAATAGATCCCCGTGAGGAAAACCATTGCATTCAATAGGTGATACTCCCTTCACATCCCTCTAACATTCACTGTACTCTGAGAGGAATCACGCTTCAAAATGCTGAGAAGCGCACATCAACGCATAAATCTTGGCACAAACTTACTTCACCACCTCCATAGGAGGCAAAGTTTGTAAAACTGAATTGTGGGTGTGGTGAGGGGTGTATTTATAGGCATTTTGAGGTTTGGGAAACTTTGCCCCTCCCGGTAGGATTGTATATCCCATACGTCACTAGCTCATGGACTCTTCCCAATTACATGAAAGAAAGAGTTCATTTGCAGACTAGGTTAAGGGGTTTGCTGTGTATTCAGAGAGTTTTTAGATGCCCACCCATCAAATGAAGGGTATGATGAGGTATTTACACCTAATTGCTGACTGCTTTATAACCTATGGTGGTTTCTCTTGGAAGGATTATGATGAGAGTTTCAGAAGGGGCAGCATGGCCATTGGGGGAAAGGGCAGAAAGGATTTGGGGGTAAACATCTTAGATATATGGTCTTGCCTGCTAAAATTGGCAGAAAGGCAAGGGCTCAACAGAATGCAATATGGAAACCCAGTTATGGCCAAAGGTATTAAGCAGGAGGCAAAAGAGTGCTGGGCCTATAATGATAAGCACTGCGAGAGGGGAGCATCCTGTAGATATAAGCATATTTGCAGGCATTGCACAGGAAATCATCCTGGGCTAGATTGCAGGAGAAAATAGGGGGGTAGGAACAATTCCTTTCGTGGGCCAAACAGATTTCAAGGGGGGGGGGGGAGCGGAGGCTTGTCAAAACCCCACTGAAAGTAAGTTCATGGAGGTGTTGGAAAGTTACCCTAATGTGAAGGAAAGGGAAATGTTAAAAGAGGGGTTACAATCTGGTTTTAGAATACCCGTGCAGGGAGAAGTAGAGGGGGCAAAAAAGGTAAAAACTAAAATCGGCATATGAATTACCTGAAGTGCTAAGGGAGAAATTAAAAAAAGGAAGTTGAGCCAGGAAGGATGGTGGGCCCCTTTAAGGAAAAACCATTAGAAAGGTTGGTAGTGTCCCCTTTGGGGGTAGTCCCTAAAAAAGAATGTGGTAAGTTTAGGATGATTCAGCACCTGTCTTATCCTAGAGGGTAATCGGTTAACGATGCGATAATTAAGGAAGATGCATCGGTAGCTTACTTAAACTTTTCACCAAGCTGTTAACATACGGCTAGATTTAGAGTTCTGCGGCCAAAGGGGTGCGTTAGCTACGCATGCTTTTTCTCCCCCGCACCTTTTAACACCTGCAAAAAAGCAGCGTTCAGCTCCTAACGCAGCCCCATTGTTTCCTATGGGGAAACACTTCCTAAGTCTGCACCTAACACCCTAACATGTACCCCGAGTCTAAACACCCCTAACCTTACACTTATTAACCCCTAATCTGCCGCCCCGCTATCGCTGACCCCTTCATATTATTATTAACCCCTAATCTGCCGCTCCGTACACCGCTGCAACCTACATTATACCTATGTACCCCTAATCTGCTGCCCCTAACACTGCCGACCCCTATATTATATTTATTAACCCCTAATTTGCCACCCCCGCTATCAATGACCCCTGCATATTATTATTAACCCCTAATCTGCCGCTCCGTACACCGCCGCAACCTACGTTATATCCCTATGTACCCCTAATCTGCTGCCCCTAACACCGCCGACCCCTATATTATATTTATTAACCCCTAATCTGCCGCCCCCAACGTTGCCTCCACCTACCTACAATAATTAACCCCTAATCTGCCGACCGGATCTCACCGCTACTCTAATAAATGTATTAACCCCTAAAGCTAAGTCTAACCCTAACACCCCCCTAACTTAAATATAATTTAAATCTAACAAAATAAATTAACTCTTATTAAATAAATTATTCCTATTTAAAGCTAAATACTTACCTGTAAAATAAACCCAAATATAGCTACAATATAAATTATAATTATATTGTAGCTATTTTAGGAATAATATTTATTTTACAGGCAACTTTGTAATTATTTTAACCAGGTACAATAGCTATTAAATAGTTAATAACTATTTAATAGCTACCTAGTTAAAATAATTACAAAATTACCTGTAAAATAAATCCTAACCTAAGTTACAATTAAACCTAACACTACACTATCAAATAAATTAAATAAACTACCTACAATTATCTACAATTAAACCTAACACTACACTATCAATAAATTAATTAAATACAATACCTACAAATAAATACAATGAAATAAACTAACTAAAGTACAAAAAATAAAAAAATATTTACAAACATTAGAAAAATATTACAACAATTTTAAACTAATTACACCTACTCTAAGCCCCCTAATAAAATAACAAAGACCCCAAAAATAAAAAAATGCCCTACCCTATTCTAAAATTAAAATAGAAAAGCTCTTTTACCTTACCAGCCCTGAAAAGGGCCCTTTGCTGGGCATGCCCCAAAGAATTCAGCTCTTTTGCCTGTAAAAAAAAAAACATACAATACCCCCCCAACATTACAACCCACCACCCACATACCCCTAATCTAACCCAAACCCCCCTTAAATAAACCTAACACTAAGCCCCTGAAGATCTCCCTACCTTGTCTTCACCACGCCGGGTTAACCGATCGATCCAGAAGAGGCTCCGATGTCTTCATCCAAGCGGGGGCTGAAGAAGTCCATGATCCGGCTGAAGTCTTCATCCAAGTGGGAGCTGAAGAGGTCCATGATCCGACTGAAGTCTTCTATCAAGCGGCATCTTCAATCTTCTTTCTTCCAGATCCATGTAGTTCATCCCGCCGATGCGGAACATCCATCTTCACCGACGACTTCCCGACGAATGACGGTTCCTTTAAGGGACGTCATCCAAGATGGCGTCCCTCGAATTCCGATTGGCTGATAGGATTCTATCAGCCAATTGGAATTAAGGTAGGAAAATTCTGATTGGCTGATGGAATCAGCCAATCAGATTCAAGTTCAATCCGATTGGCTGATCCAATCAGCCAATCAAATTGAGATCGCATTCTATTGGCTGATCGGAACAGCCAATAGAATGCGATCTCAATCTGATTGGCTGATTGGATCAGCCAATCGGATTGAACTTGAATCTGATTGGCTGATTCCATCAGCCAATCAGAGTTTTCCTACCTTAATTCCAATTGGCTGATAGAATCCTATCAGCCAATCGGAATTCGAGGGACGCCATCTTGGATGACGACCCTTAAAGGAACCGTCATTCGTCGGGAAGTCGTCGGTGAAGATGGATGGATCCGCACTGGAGGTCTTGAAGATCAGCCGGTCGTCATCGGATGGAAGAACATAGAAGATGCGGCTTGGATGAAGATGTTTGCCAGTCTGGATGTCCTCTTCTGCCCGCTTGGATCAAGACTTCAGCCGGAGGATGGACGTCTTCAGCCCCCAGCTTGGGCTTGGATCAAGACATCGGAGCCTGGACGGATCGCTGATACCCGGTGTGGTGAAGATAAGGTAGGAAGATCTTCAGGGGCTTAGTGTTAGGTTTATTTAAGGGGGGTTTGGGTTAGATTAGGGGTATGTGGGTGGTGGGTTGTAATGTTGGGGGGGGGGTATTGTATGTTTTTTTCCAGGCAAAAGAGCTGTTTTCTTTGGGGTATGCCCCGCAAATGGCCCTTTTAAGGGCTGGTAAGGTAAAAGAGCTTTTCTATTTTAATTTTAGAATAGGGTAGGGCATTTTTTTATTTTGGGGGTCTTTGTTATTTTATTAGGGGGCTTAGAGTAGGTGTAATTAGTTTAAAATTGTTGTAATATTTTTCTAATGTTTGTAAATATTTTTTTATTTTTTGTAACTTAGTTCTTTTTTATTTTTTGTACTTTAGTTAGTTTATTTAATTGTATTTAATTAATTTATTGCTAGTGTAGCGTTTAATTGTAACTTATGTTAGGATTTATTTTACAGGTAATTTTGTAATTATTTTAACTAGGTAGCTATTAAATAGTTATTAACTATTTAATAGCTATTGTACCTGGTTAAAATAAATACAAAGTTGCCTGTAAAATAAATATTAATCCTAAAATAGCTACAATATAATTATAATTTATATTGTAGCTATATTAGGGTTTATTTTACAGGTAAGTATTTAGCTTTAAATAGGAATAATTTATTTAATAAGAGTTAATTTATTTAGTTAGTGTTAGACTTAGCTTTAGGGGTTAATACATTTATTAGAGTAGCGGTGAGATCCGGTCGGCAGATTAGGGGTTAATTATTGTAGGTAGGTGGGGACGGCAGATTAGGGGTTAATAAATATAATATAGGGGTCGGCGGTATTAGGGGCAGCAGATTAGGGGTACATAGGGATAACGTAGGTTGCGGCGGTGTATGGAGCGGCAGATTAGGGGTTAATAATAATATGCAGGGGTCAGCGATAGCGGGGGCGGCAGATTAGGGGTTAATAAATATAATATAGGGGTCGGCGGTATTAGGGGCAGCAGATTAGGGGTACATAGGGATAACGTAGGTGGCGGCGGTGTACGGAGCGGCAGATTAGGGGTTAAAAATTTTAATAGAGTGGCGGCGATGTGGGGGGGCCTCGGTTTAGGGGTACATAGGTAGTTTATGGGTGTTAGTGTACTTTAGAGCACAGTAGTTAAGAGCTTTATAAACCGGCGTTAGCCCAGAAAGCTCTTAACTACTGACTTTTTTCTGCGGCTGGAGTCTTGGCGTTAGATTTCTAACGCTCACTTCAGCCAAGACTCTAAATACCAGCGTTAGAAAGATCCCATTGAAAAGATAGGATACGCAAATGGCGTAGGGGGATCTGCGGTATGGAAAAGTTGCGGCTGCAAAGTGAGCGTTAGACCCTTTCCTGACTGACTCTAAATACCAGCGGTAGCCCAAAACCAGCGTTAGGAGCCTCTAACGCTGGTTTTGACGGCTAACGCCAAACTCTAAATCTAGCCGTATGTTAAGTCTGTGGGTGTGGGGCTGATTTAGCAAAAATCGATAGAGGCCCCATTTAGGCTGCTACTGCTGCACCCAGAAAGTTTTAGATTGATGGGGTGTAAGTTTGAAGGCGGCTTCTATATCGATAAATGCCTACTGATGGGTTGTGCAATTTCTTGCACCTATTTCGATACATTTAGTACTTTCTTTGCATTGGGTGATTCAAGAAGTACAGGTAGCAGCTCAGTAGTGCATTATTTAGATTATTTTATGGTTGTTGGTAAATGCAATACAGGCGAGTGCAAAAGAATCCTAAGGGAAACATTGGTAGCTTTCGAAGAGTTAGGGGTTCCAGTAGCATCAGATCAGAAGGCCCCTGTACTTGCTTGGCATTTCTGGGTATAGAAATTGATTCGGTAAATAAGCAGTGTAGATTTTTCCCAAAGACAACATTGATAAAATGAGAACAGCTATCAAAGAAATGCTGGCAAAAAAGGTTACTCTTAGGGAGATGCAAAACGTCCTAGGTCTTCTGAACTTTGCATGCAGAGTCATCTCCCTTGGCAGAATTTTCAAGCGAAGGTTAGAAATAAGTACAAGGGGAGCAGTATTGCCCAATCATAAAATTAGGTTAAATAAGCACATAAAAGGAGACTTAAAATATGGGATTTTTTATTTTTTTTTATTTCAAATGGTATAAGAATTTGGGAAGAAAAGGTCTTAGCAACCAAGTTACAATTGTACACGGATACAACAGGGGGGGGACAGGTTTTCGGGGCATATCATAACGGCAGGTGGTGTGCGGGTAAATGGCCCCCGCTTTGGGAGGAGAAAGGATGTACTAGGAACCTTGTGTTATTTGATCTGTTCCCAATCGTGGCGGCAATAGAGCTGTGGGGTAAGGAATTGGCTAATAAAAGTATTTTATTCTGGTCAGATAAAGGGGTAGTGGAGGTGTTAAACAACCTATCAGCATCATCTGCCCAGGTTATCCCATATGTGCAGCATTTAGTATTTAAAGCTTTGGAGAATAACACATTTTAGGGCCAAGCACATTCCAGGAGTAAATAAAGTTATTGCTGATGCCCTGTCAAGGTTTAAATGAGTTTTATTCAGAAAATTGCCACCTAATGCAGAATTAAATGGTGAAGAATGCCCCATTTATCTTCGTCAGATTGGGAGCAGTTAGAGACATTGGGAGGATGGGGTACAATTTGTAGGCGATAAGGGAAGCAGTAAGGAAAAGCTATTTATAGATTACTTGGTGTTTTTAAAGCAATCACAGGTAAAAAAAAAAAGGTAAACTAAGAAGCATAACGGCCATTTCATACTTCTCTACTATTAGAGGTGAAAGATGTAACAAGAAGCTTTATGGTTAAAAAAGTGATTAAGGGTTGATCAATAGGAGAAGAGAAAAAGAAGGATAAGATAGAATCTATTACACCTGAAAGGCTCAGAGTATAGATTGGTTCACTAGACCAGGAGACGTCAGGGTAGCAGATACATCTGTTTTGGTATTTATGCGCAAAATCCAAAAAGGATAGAGAAGAGAGGGGGGCTTGGATAGCAGTTCCTTTCCTTCTGTATGAGGAGAGTCCATGGTTTCATTCCTTACTTGTGGGTATTCAGAACCTGGCCACCAGGAGGAGGTAAAGACACCCAGCCAAAGGCTTAAATACCTCCCCCACTTCCCTCATATCCCAGTCATTCTGCCAAGGGAACAAGGAACAGTAGGAGAAATATCAGGGTATAAATGGTGCCAGAATAATAATAAAAAAGAAATATGCTTACCTGATAAATGTTATTCTTTCTTGACATGGTGAGTCCACGGAATCATCAATTATTGTTGAGAATATCATTCCTGGCCAGCAGGAGGAGGCAAAGAGCACCACAGCAAAGCTGTTAAGTATCACTTCCCTTCCCACAAACCCCAGTCATTCGACCGAAGAAAAAGGAGAGAAAGGAAATAACACAAGGTGCAGAGGTTTATATAAAAAACTGTCTGCAAAAACAGGGAGGGCCATGGACTCACCATGTCAAGAAATAAATACATTTATCAGGTAAGCATAAATTTTGTTTTCTTTCTTAAGACACAGTGAGTCCAGGGAATCATCAATTACTGTTGGGAATCAATACCCAAGCTAGAGGACACAGATGATTATGGAGGGTAAGACAGGTAACCTAAACAGAAGGCACTGCTGTCTGCAGAACCTTTCTCCCAAAAGAAACCTCAGCCGAGGCAAAAGCATCAAATTTATAGATAAAAAGTGTGCAAAAAAGACCAAGTCGCCGCTTACAATCTGTCCTACAGAGGTCTCATTCTTAAAGGCCCAAGAAGACACCGCCCTAGTGGAGTGAGCTGTAATTCTCTCAGGAGGCTGCTGTCCAGCCATACAAATAAAACTTCTCAACCAGAGATAAAGAGAAGTGGCAGAAGTTTCTGGCCTTTACTTTTTCCAGAAAAGCAAACAAACAATGTAGAAGACTGATGAAAGTCCTTCGTAGCCTGCAGACGTAAATATGAGATAAGGAGAAACACACTGCAAAGCTGAGAGATCACAAACTCTCTGAGCAGAAGAAATTAAAACTTCCAAGATAATAACTTAATATCTATGGAATGCGTAGGCTCAAACGGAACCTGTTGCAAAACTTTAAAAACAAAGTTAAGACTCCAAGGTGGAACAACAGACTTAAACACAGGCCTGATTTTAACCAGGGCCTGACAAAAGGAATTTACATCTGGCACATCCGCCAGACGGTTGCAATAAAATAGAGCAGAAATCTGACCCTGAAGGTACTGATGGACAACGCCTTCTCCAGGCCTTCCTGGAGAAAAGATAAGATTCTTGGGAACCTGACTCGTCTACTCCAAGAATATCCTTTAGACTCACACCAATAAAGATATTCACGCCATATCTCTTCAGTGACAGGCTTACGAGCCTGAACCATGGTCTCAATGACCGATTCGGAAGTCCATACTTAAGAAAATCAAGCGTTCCATCTCCAAGCAGTCAGCTTCAGAGAAACAAGATTTGGACGAAGAAAGGGCCCCTGAAGTAGAATGGCCTTCCTCAGAAGAACTCTACACGGAGGTAGAGACAACATTTCTACTAGGTCTGCATACCAGATCCTGCAAGGTCACGCCGGAGCTATTGGAATCACAGACGCGCTCTCCTGCTTGATCCGAGCAATGAAGGAGAGCAAATGGAGGAGAGATATATGCCAACCTGAAGTTCCAAGAGCCTGCCAGAGCATCTATCATAAAGGCCTGATGATCTCTCGACCTCTGACCGTACTTGGGAGCTTAGTGTTCTGATGAGACGCCATCAGATCCAATGCCAGTAACCACCATTTGATTGTAAACCTGGAGAACACTTCTGGATGGAGGTCCCACTCTCCGGGATGGAAAGTCTGTCTGCTCAGGAAATCCACTTCCTAATTGTCCACCCCTGGGATGTGGGGGGGATAGACAGCAATTGTGAACCTCCGCCCACTGAATATTCCTCGCCACCTTCATAACAAAGGAACTCCAAATTTCCCCCTGGTGGTTGATGTAAGCCACTGAGGTTATGATGTCCAACTGGAACCTGATAAACCGGGCTAGAGCCAGTTAAGGCCAAGCCCTCAAAGCATTGAAGATCTTTAAGGAGAGCAGTTTCCTCCTGAGACCAAAGTCCCTGGGCCTTCAATGAGTCCCAGACTGCTCCCCAACCCATCAGGCTGGCGTCCGTGGTCACAATTACCCCAGAAGGTCTCTCAAGCATGTCCTCTGGGACAGATGTTCTTGAGACAGCCACCACAGAAGGGAGTCTCTTGTTGATTGATCCAGAACTATTCTCTGACATAGGTCTGTATAATCCTTGTTCGATTGAGCGAGCCTGTATAGCTGTAGAGGACTCAAATGGAACCAAGCAAAAGGACCACCATTAAACCAATTACCTCCATACATTGGGCCACTGATAGCCATACTGCAGACTGTAGAGACAGGCAAATGGAGAGAACCTTGGCTCTTCTGACCTCCGTCAGAAATATTTTCATTGATAAGGGCTCTATAATGGTTCCTAAGAAGAACACTCTTGTAGTCGAAACAAGAGAACTTTTCTCCAAATTGACCTTTCAATCATGGGAACGAGGAAGGACAAAAAGATCTTTGTATGAAATTCTGCTAGTTCCAAGTATGGCGCCTGGCGCCTGAACCAGAATGTCGTCCAGATAAGGTGCCACTGCAATTCCCCAGGACCGAATACTGCCAATAGAATACTGTCCCCCATGCCCCACGGGCTAATACAGCAAAGCTAGATATCATGGCCCCCTGCTGAAAACTTGCATGTTAGCGTCAGAATATAAAGGATTGGCTAGCTTAAATCTGTACAGGATCTCCAAATTGGATCACACAGGGCATTGCGCCAATAGAATGCCGCACTTGACGCAATGGCAATGCCAACTTCTATGTAAGCCTCCATTGATCCTGACAAGAACAGCTATCCTCTCTAGGATTCGTAGTTCTATAAACCAGAGTAGAAAAGCCTTACTACTTAAGGCACCGTGCACCCTGATATTTAATGAAGATAGCGACAGGAAACTTAGAAAAAAGAAACCCTAATTACTCCTATTCCTGTCAAAAAACTCCTAGCACGGTCTGGAACAGGAAAAACTACCACAAAGTAAACCTAGTAATTATAAAATGTACTAGATTCTTTAGGATTGACGACCAAACGCATCGGAGTCGCACCAAAGTAGCTAAAACCTCTTAACATACACAAAGGTGTTCATGCTTAAATTTGAAGGATACTACTTCAACATCAGATGAAGGAATTATACTGTCCAAGTCTGAGATTTCACCCTCAGAAACTGCCGAATTCTCCTCACCAGGCTTAGGAGAGGGACACCCTGTGTAGCCAAACGTGGACCATAAAACTTCTGTCCTCTTGCATTTTCCCTGAGGAATGGAAAAACAGACCAAGCCGCAGAGGATACCCGAGCTGCAAATTGTGTATGCAAATACACTCCTCCTGGAGATTGAGAGGAACCACAGGGCACTGCATGTGATGCCATTGAGGCTTGGGGCATAAAAGGAGAAAACTGTGGCATAGCCAAAAACAGCATCATCCTGAGAGACATTAGCTCACCTATTAGTCATTCAGCACGAATTATGACAAGCAAAAAGTGCTACAGGGTATAAACAGCCTATTAATAAACACTGAGGCACCCACATCCTGGTATTTAATACTTATATACCTGAGGAAAGGGTATGAGACACCATGAAAAATATATACTGATGTATGAAAAAAGTGTCTCTAAATATATATTTGAAAGAAAACAAATTTATAAATAAAAGAATATTACCACCAACATTGATACAAAAGACAAAGGGGCGCCTCATGTGTAGATCAGAGATGTACCAAACCCCACACTGAATAGAAAGCTGAATGGATACTCACATTTAGCTGAAGCACCCTTGTGCGCTTGTGGTAGCAGGCTAATAACTCAGGGTGTATCAGCTAACCCAGGCAGCAGGTAACACTCAGGAACACCAGATGTAGTACCCAGATAGAGTACTTAATGCAGTTCGCCCTAAAGAGCGATAGGGATAAAAGTAAGGTGCTAACACTTGGCTTATGTAAAACACAAGGTTTATTAAAACTCACATAAAAAAAAAAAAAACTTCAAGTGATAGGAGGGCATAGACATGTAGCCCCCCTAATGCAACACGTTTCTCAGCTATAAAATCGATGATATGCCTGAGGAAACAGCGATTTTATAGCCGAGAAAACATGGAATACTAGGTAAGGGGGGCTCACATTGCAAGGCAGCAATCTCAGATAATCTACGCGCCGAAGCAATAGCAAGTAGAAAAAGAACCTTCCAAGACAGTAACTTAATGTCAATTACATGCATAGGCTCAAAAAGAGCCTTCTGCAACACTTTAAGAACAAGATTTAAACTCCAAGGAGGAGCAATAGATCTAAACACCGGCCTGATTCTAGTCAGAGCCCGAACAAAAGACTGAACATCTGGAAGCTCAGCAAGCCTCTTATGCAGTAAAACAGAAAGGGCTGAAATCTGTTTAAAGGAACTAGGAGAAAGGCTCTTCTCCAGGCCATCCTGGAGAAAAGAGAGAATCCTGGAAACCATGACCTATGCCAGGGGAATGCATGTTCTTTACACCAGAATAAGTAGGTCCTCCTCACCTTATTATAAATGCGACGAGTAACCAGCTAACAAGCTTGAATGAGAGTATCAATGACCCTCTCAGAGAAACCCCTCTTGGTGAGGACTAAGCGTTCAATCTCCATGCAGTCAGTCTCAGAGAATCTAGATTTTGATGAACAAAAGGACCATGTTCCAGCAGATCCCTGTGACAAGGTAACCTCCATGGAGGAGATGAGGACATCCCCACCAGGTCCACAAACCACATCCTTCGTGGCCACGATAGAGTAATTAGAATCACTAATGCTTGCTCCTGCTTGATGCGGGCCACTACACGAGCAAGGAGTGGTAATGGCAGAAAAATGTAGATCAGATGGAACCTCCAAGGCACTGCTAATGCATCTATTAGCTCCGCCTGAGGATCCCTGGACCACAACCCATATCTGGGTAGCTTGAAATTGAGCCGGGATGCCATGAGATCTATATCCAGCGTCCCCCCAACTGTTGCAAATCTCTGCAAACACCTTGGGATGGACAGACTATTCCCCCGGATGAAAGGATTGTCTGCTGAGGAAATCCGCTTCCCAGTTGTCCGCACCGGAATGTGGATTGCTGACAGCGAGCAGTTGTGGGCCTCCGCCCATTCCAGAATCCAAGATACTTCCCTCATTGCTAGGGAGCTCCTCGTCCCCCCCTGATATAGTTGATGTAAGCTACCGAGGTAATGTTGTTTGATTGGAATCTGATAAACTGGGACGAACCCAGAAGAGGCCAAGCCTTCAGAGCGTTGAAGATCGCTCGAAGTTCCAAAATGTTGATCGGGAGGAGAGATTCCTCTCGAGTCCACAGGCCCTGTGCCTTCCTGGCACCCCAAACAGCTCCCCATCCTGAGAGACTTGTGCCCGTAGTCACAATCTCCCAGGATGGCCTGAAGGACGTCCCTTGGGACAGGTGATCTGGACAAAGCCACCAAGAGAGCGATTCTCTCGAACGGTTGTCCAGAGAAATCTGTTGAGACAGATCCGAATGATCGATGTTCCACTGTCTCAGTATGCACAGCTGAAGTGGTCTGGGATGGAATCTGGCAAAAGCAATGATGTCCATACAGGACACCATGAGACCAATCACTTCCATACACCAAGCCACAGAGGGCTTAAGGAGGTCTGGAGGGCAAGACAATTGGAAGTTAGCTTGTAACGTCTCTGGTCTGTAAGGAATATCCTCATGGATATGGAGTCTATTATAGTACCCAGGAACTCAACCCTGATACTGGGAGTAAGAGAACTCTTCTCTAAGTTTATCTTCCATGCATGAGATCGAAGAAGAAAGAGAAGATCCTTCGAATGGTCTTCTGCCAGACGACAGGATGGTGCATGAACCAGAATATCGTCCAAGTATGGCGCTACTGCTATACTTCTGGTTCTGGCCACCACAAGCAGAGCCCCTAGAATCTTAGTAAAAACTCTTGGAGCAGTAGCTAGACCGAACGGAAGTGCAATAAACTGGAAGTGCTGGTACAGGAACGCAAACCTTAGGAACTTGAAGTGTTCTTTGTGTATTGGAAGGTGAAGGTACGCATCCTTCAGATATATCATGGTCATGAACTGTCCTTCCTGAATAAAAAGAATGATGGACCTTATTGTCTCCATCTTGAATGAGGGGACAGATAGGAATTTGTTTAAGCACTTTAGGTCCAGAGTCGGGCGAAAAGTTCCCTCGGGACCACAAAAAGGTTTGAGTAGTACCCCAGACCTCTTTCTGCCAGAGGAACCGGTACAATGACTCCCAGGAAGGAAAGATCGCTCACGCACCCTAGAAAGGCCTCTCTCTTTTCTGGCCTTGAAGACAGGTTTGACAAGAGGAATCTGCCCCTGGGTGGATGAGACTTGAAACCTATCCTGTATCCCTGAGCAATGACCTCTAGGACCCATGGGTCTTGCACGTCCCCAAACCAAGCTTCCGAAAATAGTGACAGTCTGCCCCCTACACTATCCAGAGCTGGATCGGAGGCCACCACTTCATGTCGACTTAAACTTGGTCGGCTTCTTGTTTGGCTTGGATTTATTCTAGGACTGAGCCGGCTTCCAAGTTCCCTTGGATTGCTCAGGCTTTGTGGCGGACTGCTGACGTTGGGATATATCCGAAAGAAACGAAAATTAGGAGCTTGTCCCTTAGGTTTGTTCTTCTTATCCTGCGGTAAAAAGGCACTTTTGCCTCCAGTAACTGTGGAGATAATTGAGTCCAGGCCTGGACCAAAAATAATCTTTCCCTTAAATCGGAGGGAAAGAAGTCTTGACTTCGAAGTCATGTCCGCAGACCAAGACCTCAACCAGAGTGCCTTACGGGCTTGAACAGAAAAACCTGAAGCCTTGGCGCTCAGGCGAATAATCTGCATAATTTCATCACAAAAGAAATAGCCACCCTTAAGGCCTTGATTCTTTCTTGGATCACATCGAGGGGACCCTCCACCTCGATTAACTCAGATATCGAGTCAGACCAGTAGGTAGCCGCTCCAGCAACAGCTGCTGTCGGTTGAAACAAATATACTGTATGTTGAAACATCTTTCTTAACAGAGTTTCTATCTTCTTATCCATGGTCTCTTTTAAACAACAAACTATCCTTAAGGGGGATGGTAGTGCGCTTAGCAAGAGTGGAGATAGCGCCATCCACCTTGGAGATGGAGCCCCACAACTCCAATTGCGAGTCCGGAACTGGAATAATTTTTTAAAGGAATCAGGGGAAAATGACGAACCAAGTCTTTCCCATTCATTCTTAATAATGTTCGCCATCTTTACAGGAACGGGAAAGTCTGTGGTACAACCCTGTCCTCATAGACCTTATCTAACTTAGGAAAACAAGGTTCCTCAGGCAATTTAGGCTTCGGAACCTCTAAAGTAGCCAAAACTTCCATTAGCAGAAAGCGTAAATGTTCAATCCTAAATCTAAAGTCTGGTTCCTCCGCAGCTGGAGGCTTAGAGGCAGCAGATTCCGACCCAGAAAGAGCATCCTCTGAAGTATCAGAGGCGTCTTCATCAACTGATCTTGTATCCAATAACTCCAATAAGCTAGCAGATGACCCCTGGGAAGGATAGCAATATTTGACCTTTCGCTTGATCTTAGCAGGGCGAGGTAAAGCACTAAAGGCCGTAGACACTGCCATTTGTAACTGTTCAGTGAAGTCTGGTGGTAAAAGGGCCCCTCCAGATGGAGGATCAGGAGTGCTATGGGAAGCTGCATGTGTAATAGGAGATGACTGTAGGGTGCACACCTCACGGGACGGAGACTCCTCAGAGGTGGATGGCTCAGTGGTATTAAACATATTGACTTTCCTTGACATGATTACCTTATCAAGGAATGTGGAACATAATTGAGCAGGCGGGTATACCATGGCCTCCTCACAATATAGACAGGTAATAGATTTGGGTAAAGAGGGAGTATCCTCTAAATGTATCGCTAGCGCTTACAAAACGGACTATAGAAAACAATACAAAATGGCACCTTTATACCCCCAATGGCTAGGGCACTGACCACCTTCTATGACCCAGGCCAAACAGAGAAACCACGTTGTCTCCTTAAACCGCACGGTCAGGAACAAGGAAATCAGTGTGACCACACTGGTGCGCCATGCAGGACCGCCCCGCTATAGGAAATAGCGTGCCAAGCCTAACAGGCTGCGCAGCTTACCCAAAAACTAAAGTAAAACCTGTACGTTCCACATCTTCTTGAGCCTCATCTCACACGTCACAGCATAAACATAATAATATGTGTATAGTATGTGATTAATCCCCCTGTTCAATAATCCCCTTCCAGAGATATTAACCCTCGATTCCATACAGATAAAAAGAGCCACACTGTGACCCTGTCTTCTTGCGTTATCATATGTGTATAAAAAAATGAAACAATCTTACCTGAATCTATGTCGTGGAACAGAAACACAGCCTCTCATGTTTGACAGTCTTGTAGCATCGCTCCTAACATGGACTTGAGTGATAGAAGCAGGCAGTGAAACTAGTCAACACTGATTGCTTTGGAGCTGTTAATACGAGTCTGGATGGGTTCGCAGAAAGACTCTCCCTGCATCTTCAGACCCTAACTTTCGTCAATGCTGTCACTAAGGGACTGAGAAGACTACTTAAAACTCCAGTCCCATTCTGAAGGGTACATAACCTCCATAATTAACTACTCCGTATCTTCTGACACTTCTCTGCTAACCTACTGTGACGAAAGGCAAAGAATGACTGGGATATGAGGGAAGTGTGGAAGGTATTTAAACCTTTGGCTGTGGTGTCTTTACCTCCTCCTGGTGGCCAAGTTTTGAATTCCCACAAGGAATGAAGCCGTGGACTCTCCTCATATTAATAAGGAAACGAGATTTGTCCAGTGGCAAGCTTAAGTAGCTACTTAAAAGCCGGCCCGGCAGAAGGAAATTTCTTTAGGCACAAAAATAGGTGTCCAATAACAAGATTCCAGTTTAGGAGAGTATTTCAATTGGCGATAAAAAGCCTAGGTTGGGAACCCAGCTCATTAGCTCCCCATTCATTTAGGAAAGGTGCAGCCACAAACGCAGCGTCATTGGGAGCACCAGCAGATCAGATTAAAAAAAACTGGGCAGGTGGAGGTCAAATGTTTTTAGAAAATATATCAGGCCTCTGGAAAAAAAATAAAAAAATTATTATATATATTTCGTCAAACAGTTTGTAGTGGTTGTTCGGTTTTCATTTTTGAGTTAACAAGTTGATTTGTTTTGTGTTACAGAAAGAGCTCTAAGAGTCTGGGTGTTAGGGCACTCCTACATGCATTGGGCCACAATACAAGCTGTCAAGTCCAAGAAAAAAGTGAAAATGACATAGGGTCAATACCCTCAATTGAGTTACAAGAGCAGGTTAGGGAGACATTGAGATGGTTCAAGGTAGTGTGGTATAGCATTATTGCAAGAAAATATTGGAGGGACTGCGTATCTCACAAAGTTGGCTTTAAATGCAAAATGAAAGTGAATCAGGCAGGAAGGAAAGGGACAGAAGAGATAGGAGAGCAAGTACTGGAACACCCGTTAATAGGAGTTCGAAACACAGAGTTATACAGAGCCGATGGGGTTCATTTGACAAGTCAAAGCAATGACTTATTCTTGGAGGATATAAAAAGCGTCATACAGTCTCATGTGTGGTAAGAAAAGGTCATAGGGCTTGTTTATGTTGGCAGTAAGAGGATCCTCTTTTGATGGCAGGAAGTGGGCGGCCAAGCACGTGGGTAAGGCAGTAATGAGGGGAGGTGTGTAGGGTACGGGGACATAGGGTATTGGTCTGTCGGTCAAAAGCACATGCCCACTTAGTCTGCAGACCTTTCAGCCAGTTACTTGCCAAATAACGCCCCTGAGTTGCGCACGGTCACGATTCTTGGTTACGTGGGGCCGCCTAGTTCTCTCTTGATGTTGTTGCATGAAATTGTGTTATCAATTCAAAACTTTTATTTGATTACGGATGTTATTATCCTAAAGGTTATGAGAATCGCTCAGTTCAATTAGATTATAAATAAATAAAATGCCAAAATGCGTGCCTGTCATTATTTACTATATAGGTTGGAAAACGAGCTAAGATGATGGTGGGGTAGGTATTCAATTAATGGGTACATCTGGGAAGGTAGTTAAAGTGTAAATCCCTTAATGTTCAGCCTAACATTTACAGTAACGCATCTTAACCTTTTGGTGCTATGAACACTACTACAAAATAAATTATATAGGAGCTAGTGCAACTCTTTAGCTGTGATTATGTTAATGCTCTCTTCTTTTTTACTTTTGTTTGATCAATACAGTTAGCAACAGACTACAGAATTATATGGACCATGACATCACCCATTACATTATACCATAATGTCAATAGAAAAACTAATCACAGATCAGACATCACCCCCATATTACCCAGACTCCTTATACTAAACAAGGAAAACTGCAGTTTCTATTTAAAAAATAAGGAATAATGCACCTAGCATTTGCCGCAGAAAATAAACACGCTGTTCCAATAGTGAATTATATTAGAAAGCTTTGTGATAGTCAAGGTGCCTGGAACAAGGGGAAACAAAATCACAAAGCAGAGCCTAGTAAAGGAAAATAACAAAATGTATGCTTACCTGATAAATGTATTTCTTCTAGATAAGGGGGGGGGGGGAAACGGGATCATCTAATTACTGTTGGGGAATATCACTCCTGGCCAGCAGGAGGAGGCAAATAGCACCACAGACAAACTGTTGAGTATCACTACCTTACCCATAAACCCCAGTCATTCGACCGAAAGGAAATGGAGAACAAAAGGAGAAACACAACGTGCGGAGGTGCCTGAGGTTTAATCAAAACTAACTGTCTTGAAAACAAAAAGTGCAGGTCCGTGGACTCACCAAATCTGGAAGAAATAGATTTATCAGGTAAGCATAAATTTAGTTTTCTTTCTAAGATATGGCGAGTCCACGGGATCATCTAATTACTGTTAGGAACCAATACCCAAGCTAGAGGACTCAGATGAGTAGGGAGGGATAAGACAAGCAGGCCTAAACAGAAGGCACCACCGCTTGAAGAACCTTTCTCCCAAAAGCAGCCTCGGCCGAGGCAAAATTCTTAAATTTGTAAAATTTGTAAAAAGTGTGCAAAGAAGACCAAGTTGCAGCCTTGAAAATTTGTTCCATAGAGGCTTCATTTTTAAAAGCCCAAGAAGAGGAAACCGCTCTGGTGAAAGGAGCCGTAATTCTCTCAGGAGGTTGCTTACCGGCAGTCTCATAGGCTAGACGAATAACACTTTGCAACCAAAAGGAAAGAGGCAGTAGCTTTCTGACCTTTACGTTTCCCAGAGAAACAGACAAAAAGTGCAGAAGATTGGCGAACATCCTTAGTCGCCTCCAGATAAAATTTAAGTGCATGTACAACATCCAAATTGTGCAACAGACGTTCTTTGTAAGAAGGCGGCGTAGGACATAGAGATGGAACTACAATATCCTGATCAATATTCTTATTAGAAACAACCTTAGGAAGAAAACCTAACTTAGTACGAAGAACCACCTTATCAACATGAAAAATAAGATAAGGTGAATCATACTGCAAAGCTGATAGTTCAGAGACTCTCCGAGCAGAAGAGATAGCCAAAAGAAATAAAACCTTCCAAGATAACTTAATATCTAAGGAATGTAACGGTTCAAAAGGAGGATATTAAAAAGACTCTAAGAACAAGATTAAGGCTCCAAGGAGGAGCAACAGACTTAAAGTGATGGTAAATTCCTCTCATTAACATTAGATATATTGAAAGCTCTGGTAATTATAAGCTTAGTTTCTTCAAAATAGAATAAAACTTCTATAAAACACCATTATTGTGAGGCTCTGTTACCTGCTTTAATGCAGCCTCTGTCATAGATTTTCTTAGTGTGGTATTTGACTGGCAGCTCTTCCAGCCAATAGGAGCCTCACCATGCACCCTATGTAATTTACTTACAGCACACTTCCATGCTTCTAACTTTTAGCTGACTTAGCTTTGAAGTGCAACTGCGCACGCACAGCTCACTACGCTATTTGCACAACTGAAACAGTGAGGCTGCTTACTGTAAACAGGTAATCTAGCGTAGCTAGCTGTGCGTGCACAGTTGCACTTCAGGGCTAAGTCAGCTAATAGTTAGAAGCACGGGACTGTGCAGTAAATAAATTAAACAGGGCGCAGTGTGAGGCTCCTATTGGCTGGAAGAGCTGCTAGTCAAATACCACACTAAGAAAATTTATGACAGAGGCTGCATTAAAACAGGTAATGGAGCCTCACAATAATGGTGTTTTATAGAAGTTGTATTAGTTTTTGAAGAAAATAAGCACCTCGATATGCTTATATTTACCAGAGCTTTCAATATATCTAAAGTTAGTGAGGTGAATTTCCCATCACTTTAAATACATGCCTAATTCTGACCAAGGCCTGACAAAAAGATGCGTCGTCTGGCACGTCCGCCAAACGCTTATGTAACAAAACAGATAAGGCAGAAATTTGACCCTAACTGATAAACCTTTTTCCAGACCTTCCTGGAGTAAAGACAAAATCCAAGGCATCCTAACTCTACTCCAAGAGTAACCCTTAGATTCACACCAATAAAGATATTTACGCCATATCTTAATGGTAAATCTTCCTAGTTACAGGCTTACGAGCCTGAATCATGGTCTCACCGACCGACTCAGAAAAACGATGCTTAGATTTAAGTGTTCAATCTCCAAGCAGTCAGCTTCAGAGAAACAAGATTTGGATGAAGGAAGGGACCCTGAATCAGAAGGTCCTTCCTTAGAGGAAGTCTCCAAGGTGGGAGAGATGACATCTTCACGCAGGCTGGCGTCCGTGGTCACAATCACCCAGGAAGGTCTCCGAAAGCAAGTACCCTGAGAAAGATGTTACTGAGATCCACCACGGGAGAGAGTCTCTCGCTGACTGATCTAGATCTATCCTCAGACAGATCTGCATAATCCCGTTCCATTGCCTGAGCAGGCACAGCTGAAGAGCTCTCAGATGGAGTCAAGCAAAGGGAATGATATCCATGGAAGCCACCATCAGTCCAGTTACCTGTTAAACAGTGGACTGTAGAGACAGGCAACAGGAAAGAATTTTTGCTCTTCTGACCTCCGTCAGAAAATTTTTGATCGAAATGGAATCTATTATGGTACCTAAGAAAACTACGCTTGTAGCTGGAACAAGGGAGCTCTTTTCCAAATTCACTTTCCATCCGTGAGAACGAAGAAAAGACAACATCATCTCTGTGTGAGATTTTGCTTGTTGAAAAGATGGCGCTTGAACCAATATGTTGTCCAGATAGGGAGTCACAGCAATTCCCTGAGAACGGATCACCGCCAAGAGAGCCCCCAGAACCTTTGAAAATATTCTGGGAACTTGAACTGTGGCCAGGCCAAACAGAAGTGCCACAAACTGAAAATGTTTGTCTAGGAAGGCAAATCTCAGAAATTTGTGATGGTCCCTGTGAATGAGAACATGAAGGTACGCATCCTATGGTCGTCATGATTTGACCCTCTTGTACTAGAGGAAGAATAGTACGAATAGTCTATCTTGAAGGATGGAACTCTGAGAAATTTGTTTAGACATTTCAAGTCTAGAATGGGACGGAAAGTTCCTTCTTTTTTTATTAATAAATGTTAAAATTACACACAAACACATGTTAAAATTCATACTCTGTTAAGTATTTCTTTATAAAAGTGATAGCTATCTATTGCAAATATAGGCCTCGGGTAAGTAATGTTATCACCTATAGAGTTATAATATTCTGCGTTAAGTTGACTGGGGGACTCCCACTAGCCGCCTAAGATCAGGTAACTAAAGTAAAGGTGGGTTGAGCTTGCTAACTAATATTAAAAGGTCCTTTATATATATATATGCTTAGTTTAAGCCAAACTTGCTCCAATGTTGGTGTCTTGTTAATATAGTATATACACAATGTCTATCACAGTGGGTCTCTCAGAGTAACCAGCATATTTGTTTCTGAGTAAATTCTCTGTTTCTGAATGGGAATTCAATAAATATGTGATACCCTAGAAACACTCCTTCTGTGAATTGATGTGTAAAATTACGCCAATATCTTTCAGAATTGTCTGAACTGTAACAATTCAATAAAAACTATCATAAACACTGGAACGGTGTCAGTTTGCAGGATTAGTTCAATGAATGAGTGGCCAATTGGTTCACTCTTTGTAAATGAAAATATTGTCCTGGCTATTGAAAATTACCCAGGTATTATTTATTAAATACCAATAATGTTGTGTATGTGATTGTGATTTCGTTATACCTGGAAGGTAAACGTTACGTGGTTATATAATTTGCTATAGTGTACCCGAAGTAAGATAATATAATAATTTTCTGTGTGCAGAATCTGTCCTTTATTTAGATTACTGGTAATACCCACTCAGATTGTTTTATCATATATTGCTTTCCTGTTTATGTCCATAGGTTTGTACATTAGTAATTCATATATTTCTTTTTGATAGCGTGCAAACAGATTTTAGTGATATCTGATTTTTGCAGTGTATTATTAGGAAATGTATTGGAATATTAAACTTAGCGCACTATCTTCGTGATAGTATACGTAATAAACTACTGAACTTAGTTTAATACTAATATAGTAACATTTCTGCTAATATGTCGATTCTAAGTAACGGAGGACTGATTTAATACCATATGTCAGTATCATTTCAGTTTCTATCACGTGATTGTTCCCCTTGATGATATACTATATCACAGTTAAATATCTCCTTTCAAGTATATAGACAATTTTATTTGACAAGTGGAGAATTTTAACGTAACTAGTAAGTTTACTTTCTACATAGTGATATGGTTATTATAATGCTACGTTTCCTTAGTAGAGTTAATATATCAATGGCAGTCAAAGCACTACGGCTTCTTGATGTAATTAATGCTTAAATACTAGCCGTATCACCCACCTAGCCCGGCGTGTTATACCAGCTAGTCCTCATTCAGTATTGTGTATTGTTAATCTAGAATGCCGGCATAGGTTTGGCAAGTATCTTTCCACAACAGTATTACACTCCAATTGGTTACGGTTATGAATATGGTTTGCTTAGCAACGTTGCAGGATAGAGTGACTTTAGAAAACGTCTGTGCCAATTGAGATTCAGCGTTCTAGATCGTAGTCTAAGGAGAATTAATTGTGTTGAATCAGGATACTCATGTGTAAATTACCACTATGTATAACTTGAAAACTAACAAATCTCCCCCCGAGTTAAATAAAGTATCTTAGTTACTCACTAAATGTTTGATTCGGCATACTACACAGTAATCTAAGAATAATGCGCCAGCTAATAAATTGTTTTTAAATAATATGGTCACTATATCTTTGAATTGATTCAATAACTTAGAGACTATCCCGTCTCTCAACAAATTATACACTGTGTGACAGCTGATTTAGGTTCAGCGTTCTAAATTGACAGGCTATGGTTGCCAAATAGTTTGGCGGGTTTCCTTCATATTCGATGTTGTAATTAGTACATAAGAAATTTCTATTTTCAACAACTTAACTAAACTTAAACAGAGCGGTTTAAAAGAGCGTCTTACTGCTGACGCGTTTCGCCCAAGAAGGGCTTTTTCAAAGGCAGCGAGCCCCCGATAGTGACCTTATTTATAGCGCCGTGTACCGGAAATTCCGCCTTCTCGTAAAATCTATTGGATTTCAGCTTGTCCATTATCAGGATTACATCGTTTAAGATGGTATATACCTCTTCTCTGTTAATAACGGTGTAAAATTTTTAACTAATAATGTATAGTTTCTAGAGAATTCAGTATATATTGTGTTTCTCAACTCTTTTTTTCTCTAATATTATCCAAATCCCTTCTGATGTAAATCGTGGTAATTTTGTTATGCCACCTGTATTTTGAGTACAACGTTGGTACTAGATGTTACAGTTTCCTATTTAATGTTAATGTTGGTCATAGTTATTAAATTCTGCTGTATATATATGCTGCAAGAATTATTGATTCAAGAGGTTAAAATTGTATACTGTGATTTTAGACCGCATTATATAATATAATATTTTACTGGGAATAGGGGTGGTTGCTATTGGTCACAGGTTTTGTTTTATTAATTATCTAAGGAAAAATCTGTGCTCCTAGTAACCTTATCCTAATCTATTCTGTACCACTATTACTTGCTGATGGTTTCCATGGTGTCTATTATTGTACATAATGACTTCCTAGTTATAGTTTACTTATCTTCTCATTGTGGTCTAAACTTAGGTACAGACACCTCTCTCTGGTTTCTACATGACGGTTAGTACATTAGGTGCATCTAGAATTAAATTGAACTTAGTATAAGTACTCATATTACGTTGAATCACCCACTTCACTTGTTCTTAAAATTAAGATCTCGCTAACGTTATTATTGAGTACCTACTTGTGAGTATGGTAAACATCTACCTATTGTGATCTACGGTTAGGGTAAAAAAATGGCTGATATTCCAAAAGATGAAGAATAAAACTTGTGTGAGTATAGTGTATTTGGGGAATGTGCAGTGAGTGAAAACAAAGAAATGATTTAACCTTAATAATCTAATCAATTATAGTATGAGGTTTTAATTTGTAGTGAAGAAATATAAATAGCTACTCTTATTTAGTTGTGTTACTTCTCATAGTGAATAGTAATACTAATGGTGAATCTTTTAATCAAACGATTATGTGCTGTGTAGGCTTACTTTCCTCTCTAATAATGGAGATGATGTTTCAGCTTATGAATATGTGAAAAATAACTATTAAAGTGCAAAACTTACAAACAATGAAAATTGTTTTTTGTTTTTTTTTCGTGAAGGACAAAATATATTAGTGACATTAATAGTGAAATAATGTGATTGTGTTTATTAAATTTAAGTTTAATGATTATATGCCAGCGACTGGATCATAGTTCACAGTTGGTATTAGTGACTTTTTATGAGACCCTTGTTATGTAAAGTAGCATAGAGTAAACTTAAGATTCTCATAGGGTTTAAATATAATGGTTAAATATCAATAACCAAGTCATTATAAACCCTCTGTATTAGTATAGAATTCTCTACTTATTAAGTGTGGAGTAACCAACTTATCCATTGAGTACTTATCTGTACTTATTTGATATGTATTTGATACTCCCCATTTCCCTTTTTTATTAGTGGATATCTCAAGATAAAGAATGCTTCAGGAGAGGTTAGAGGAAGATGTGATAACTGTTCTGTTCGTTCATTCCATTGGGATATACTGTATTTAACAAGTAAATCCACCTACTCTCTGCCCTGAGGAGAGCTGTTTCCAAATCACCCCCTCTGATGCCCAAGGAGACTTTTTCTATTCCCCAACACTCCAGTTCTTCTTTATTGGAGTTGTGCTGTTTGAGGAAATGTAGAGCTACACTAGTCAGTGTTCTGCCCTTTTCTTGATCTTTGGCTGCATTGTGAATATTCCTCAAATGCTCCATTAATCTTGTTCTGAGCTTACGGGTCGTCATTCCAACATATAATAACTTACATCTACACCTTAGAATGTAAATGACTCCTTCTGTGTTACAGCTGATGTACCATTTGATCGGATGTGTTACTCCAAATCTGTCCTCAATATTGGAGGTTTTAACAATGTGGTGACATGTGCTACAATTGCCACACTTAAATGATCCCGGGTTAAATGCAGATTTAGTCCTTTTCATATTAAAATGGCTGCTGCTGACCATGTCTTTTAGGTTTTTGACGCGTCTGTATCCTATAGTAGGTCTATCTCCTAGTTTGCGTTTCAGGACGGGGTCAGTCATAAGTATATTCCAATGTTTTTTGATGATATTGATCACCTCAGGCGTTTGACTGTTGTGTGTGAGAATCAGTCGTGGAATATTCTCATTGGTTTTGACTTTTTTGCTTAGTAGTTGGTCTCTGTTGGTTTGTGAGGCTCTGTATTTCGCTTTTTTTATTGTTCTTTTACTGTAGCCACGATCCAATAATCTCTCCTCCAATTCTTGAGCTCTTAGGTTAAATGTTTCTTTATCAGTGCAATTTCTCCTTATTCTAAGGAATTCACCTGTTGGTAGACCTCTAATTGTTCCCGGTACATGGGCACTAGTACTATATAGCAGACTGTTTGAGGCTGTCTTTTTCCTGTATAGGTCAGTTTTGATATCTCCTTGGTCATCCTTATAGATGGTTATGTCCAGGAAATTAATTGATTTTTTATTGGCCTCATGAGTTAATTTTATGTTTAAATTGTTGTTATTCAGGATGTTCAAAAATTCTAATAATAACTCATGGGGTCCTTCCCAGATGAAGATGATATCGTCTATATATCTTAGCCAAGAACACTGACTAGTGTAGCTCTACATTTCCTCAAACAGCACAACTCCAATAAAGAAGAACTGGAGTGTTGGGGAATAGAAAAAGTCTCCTTGGGCATCAGAGGGGGTGATTTGGAAACAGCTCTCCTCAGGGCAGAGAGTAGGTGGATTTACTTGTTAAATACAGTATATCCCAATGGAATGAACGAACAGAACAGTTATCACATCTTCCTCTAACCTCTCCTGAAGCATTCTTTATCTTGAGATATCCACTAATAAAGAAGGGAAATGGGGAGTATCAAATACATATCAAATAAGTACAGATAAGTACTCAATGGATAAGTTGGTTACTCCACACTTAATAAGTAGAGAATTCTATACTAATACAGAGGGTTTATAATGATTTGGTTATTGATATTTAACCATTATATTTAAACCCTATGAGAATCTTAAGTTTACTCTATGCTACTTTACATAACAAGGGTCTCATAAAAAGTCACTAATACCAACTGTGAACTATGATCCAGTCGCTGGCATATAATCATTAAACTTAAATTTAATAAACACAATCACATTATTTCACTATTAATGTCACTAATATATTTTGTCCTTCACGAAAAAAAAATATATTTTTTTTTTTCATTGTTTGTAAGTTTTGCACTTTAATAGTTATTTTTCACATATTCATAAGCTGAAACATCATCTCCATTATTAGAGAGGAAAGTAAGCCTACACAGCACATAATCGTTTGATTAAAAGATTCACCATTAGTATTACTATTCACTATGAGAAGTAACACAACTAAATAAGAGTAGCTATTTATATTTCTTCACTACAAATTAAAACCTCATACTATAATCGATTAGATTATTAAGGTTAAATCATTTCTTTGTTTTCACTCACTGCACATTCCCCCAAATACACTATACTCACACAAGTTTTATTCTTCATCTTTTGGAATATCAGCCATTTTTTGACCCTAACCGTAGATCACAATAGGTAGATGTTTACCATACTCACAAGTAGGTACTCAATAATAACGTTAGCGAGATCTTAATTTTAAGAACAAGTGAAGTGGGTGATTCAACGTAATATGAGTACTTATACTAAGTTCAATTTAATTCTAGATGCACCTAATGTACTAACCGTCATGTAGAAACCAGAGAGAGGTGTCTGTACCTAAGTTTAGACCACAATGAGAAGATAAGTAAACTATAACTAGGAAGTCATTATGTACAATAATAGACACCATGGAAACCATCAGCAAGTAATAGTGGTACAGAATAGATTAGGATAAGGTTACTAGGAGCACAGATTTTTCCTTAGATAATTAATAAAACAAAACCTGTGACCAATAGCAACCACCCCTATTCCCAGTAAAATATTATATTATATAATGCGGTCTAAAATCACAGTATACAATTTTAACCTCTTGAATCAATAATTCTTGCGGCATATATATACAGCAGAATTTAATAACTATGACCAACATTAACATTAAATAGGAAACTGTAACATCTAGTACCAACGTTGTACTCAAAATACAGGTGGCATAACAAAATTACCACGATTTACATCAGAAGGAATTTGGATAATATTAGAGAAAAAAAGAGCTGAGAAACACAATATATACTGAATTCTCTAGAAACTATACATTATTAGTTAAAAATGTTACACCGTTATTAACAGAGAAGAGGTATATACCATCTTAAACGATGTAATCCTGATGATGGACAAGCTGAAATCCAATAGATTTTACGAGAAGGCGGAACTTCCGGTACACGGCGCTATAAATAAGGTCACTATTGGGGGCTCGCTGCCTTTGAAAAAGCCCTTCTTGGGCGAAACGCGTCAGCAGTAAGACGCTCTTTTAAACCGCTCTGTTTAAGTTTAGTTAAGTTGTTGAAAATAGAAATTTCTTATGTACTAATTACAACATCGAATATGAAGGAAACCCGCCAAACTATTTGGCAACCATAGCCTGTCAATTTAGAACGCTGAACCTAAATCAGCTGTCACACAGTGTATAATTTGTTGAGAGACGGGATAGTATCTAAGTTATTGAATCAATTCAAAGATATAGTGACCATATTATTTAAAAACAATTTATTAGCTGGCGCATTATTCTTAGATTACTGTGTAGTATGCCGAATCTAACATTTAGTGAGTAACTAAGATACTTTATTTAACTCAGGGGGAGATTTGTTAGTTTTCCAGTTATACATAGTGGTAATTTACACATGAGTATCCTGATTCAACACAATTAATTCTCCTTAGACTACGATCTAGAACGCTGAATCTCAATTGGCACAGACGTTTTCTAAAGTCACTCTATCCTGCAGCGTTGCTAAGCAAACCATATTCATAACCGTAACCAATTGGAGTGTAATACTGTTGTGGAAAGATACTTGCCAAACCTATGCCGGCATTCTAGATTAACAATACACAATACTGAATGAGGACTAGCTGGTATAACACGCCAAGCTAGGTGGGCGATACGGCTAGTATTTAAGCATTAATTACATCAAGAAGCCGTAGTGCTTTGACTGCCATTGATATATTAACTCTACTAAGGAAACGTAGCATTATAATAACCATATCACTATGTAGAAAGTAAACTTACTAGTTACGTTAAAATTCTCCGCTTGTCAAATAAAATTGTCTATATACTTGAAAGGAGATATTTAACTGTGATATAGTATATCATCAAGGGGAACAATCACGTGATAGAAACTGAAATTATACTGACATATGGTATTAAATCAGTCCTCCGTTACTTAGAATCGACATATTAGCAGAAATGTTACTATATTAGTATTAAACTAAGTTCAGTAGTTTATTACGTATACTATCACGAAGATAGTGCGCTAAGTTTAATATTCCAATACAGTTCCTAATAATACACTGCAAAAATCAGATATCACTAAAATCTGTTTGCACGCTATCAAAAAGAAATATATGAATTACTAATGTACAAACCTATGGACATAAACAGGAAAGCAATATATGATAAAACAATCTGAGTGGGTATTACCAGTAATCTAAATAAAGGACAGATTCTGCACACAGAAAATTATTATATTATCTTACTTCGGGTACACTATAGCAAATTATATAACCACGTAACGTTTACCTTCCAGGTATAACGAAATCACAATCACATACACAACATTATTGGTATTTAATAAATAATACCTGGGTAATTTTCAATAGCCAGGACAATATTTTCATTTACAAAGAGTGAACCAATTGGCCACTCATTCATTGAACTAATCCTGCAAACTGACACCGTTCCAGTGTTTATGATAGTTTTTATTGAATTGTTACAGTTCAGACAATTCTGAAAGATATTGGCGTAATTTTACACATCAATTCACAGAAGGAGTGTTTCTAGGGTATCACATATTTATTGAATTCCCATTCAGAAACAGAGAATTTACTCAGAAACAAATATGCTGGTTACTCTGAGAGACCCACTGTGATAGACATTGTGTATATACTATATTAACAAGACACCAACATTGGAGCAAGTTGGGCTGAAACTAAGCATATATATATATAAAGGACCTTTTAATATTAGTTAGCAAGCTCAACCCACCTTTACTTTAGTTACCTGATCTTAGGCGGCTAGTGGGAGTCCCCCAGTCAACTTAACGCAGAATATTATAACTCTATAGGTGATAACATTACTTACCCAAGGCCTATATTTGCAATAGATAGCTATCACCTTTATAAAGAAATACTTAACAGAGTATGAATTTTAACATGTGTTTGTGTGTAATTTTAACATTTATTAATAAAAGTTACGTTTTAACTATATCCGGACCGAACGCCTTCTAGCCTAGGCATAGAGTGCTACTTGCATTCTTTCAGTGGACCTCTATCCGCTTTTTGTTTGCTACAGTTCTAGTTAATGCAGAGCACCAACCCACATTTTTTATATTGAATTCACTCTACTTGCGGCACAATTGATACGCAACAAGTAGGACGGAGTTAACCAATCAAATACTTGTGGGGATTGCCACAGTAGTGCCATTGTAAACTTCTTTAGTTTAGGTTGTATTAAAACCCTAGGCCCTGTTCCTGTAATGGGATAGGAACAATCACTCCCAGGGAGGAGAGACCCTGCACACATTTCAAGAACGCCTCTCTTTTTATCTGGTCTGCAGATAATCTTGAGAGGTGGAACCTGCCCCTGGGAGGAAAAGTCTTCCAATTCCAACTTGTAACTCTGAGATACTATGTCCACAGCCCAGGGATCTGGAACATCTTGTATCCATGCTTGATAAAACTGAGAAAGTCTGCCCCCCACTTGATACGAGCCCGGATCGAGGGCAAACCATTCATGCTGATTTAGAGTCAGTTGCAGGCTTCTTAGATTGCTTTCCTTTGTTCCAAGACTGATTGAGTCTCCAAGACGACTTGGACTGGTCCTGCTTGGTAGAAGGAGGGGAAGGCTTTCCTCTGAAATACCGAAAGGAACGTCCCTTAGGTCTATTCTTCTTATCTTGAGGTAGAAAAGACCCTTTCCCACCTGTGAAATTAGAAAATATTTCTGCTAGGCCAGGTCCAAACAAGGTCTTACCCTTGTAAGGGATCGTCAGAAGCTTGACCTTAGAGGAAACATCCACTGACCATGACTTCAGCCATAAAGCCCTTCTGGCTAGAACTGCAAAACTAGAAGCCTTAGCTCCCAGTCTAAGACACTGCAGAACAGCATCTGAAATAAAGGAATTGGCTAACATAAGAGCTTTAATCCTATCTTGGATATCGTCTAAGGGCGTCTCTACGTGAAGGAATTCAGATAATGTGTCGAACCAATAGGAACCCGCACTAGTTACCGTGGCAATACACACCACTGGTTGCCATTGGATACCTAGATGCACATAAATTCTTTTCAAATAAGCCTCCATCTTTTTGTCCATTGGATCATTGAAAGAACAACTATCCTCAATAGGAATAGTTGTTCTCTTAGCCAGAGTAGAAATGGCCCCTTCAACCTTGGGCACTGTAAACCAGGGGTCTTTAAAAAGATGTTTCCTGTGCAGGATTCTATTAAAGACAAGAGACTGAGAAAACACCACTCCTAGCTTCTCCCATTCCTGAGATATAATCTCCCTAGCACGGTCTGGCACAGGAAAAACTTCAAGAGATGAAGGAACATCAAAGAAGCTATTAAGTTTACTGGATTTCTTAGGAGTGACAACGACAGGAGTATCTGAGTCATCTAAAGGAAGCTAAAACCTCCTTTAACAGTACACAAAGGTGTTCAAGCTTAAATCTGAAGGAACCCACTTCAGTGTCAGAAGAAGGGATTATACTGTCCGAATCTGAAATTTAACCCTCAGAGTGCGACTCATCCTCTTCCTCAGATCTGTGAGAAAGGGAAACTTGAGAATCAGAACTTGGAACAGATACCTTAGTATCTGAATCTTTAAATTTCCTCTTGAGCTTTCCCTGTAACCTGGGAATGGCAGCTAAGCCTGCAGATACTGCTGAGGATACCTGCGCAGCAAATTTCAGCTTTTAAAAAGACTCCACTAGGAGTCAGAGAGGAACCGCAGGGCACTGCATGTGACGCCATGGAGGCTTGGGATGATACAGGAAAGCTGTGGTAATACCTGAACAGCATCATCCTGAGAGACATTAGGCTCAACATTGAAAATGTTTTCTTTTCCCTTTAAAGTTTCTTGGCACATGAGGAAAAAAATTGCACAGGAGCTGCAATTGGTGCATCTTGACACAACAGACAATAATTCATCTGAGCAGTATGCTCTATGTCAGACATAATTCTAACAAGATAAGCGTAGAAATGACAACTTAAACAATTTTCAAAAATTAATTTATTTTTTACAAATAAGTAACATTCAAGCAGTAGCTGGGTTAACGCTACCCCACCAATATATACTTAGGTCAGGAATCTGACTCTCCTCCTGCTTGTCTCTCATGCCACAGCCACTGCCCTGCCCCCCACCTCTCAGCACAGCACAGGTAACTCTCTTTCTTAACGTTCTTTCTACAGCGACTGCCCTGCCCCCCGCCTCACAGACCTCCCACCTCCCCACAGACCAGTCAACACAGTAGATTTGCATAATCAACAAATGCAAGATAACAAGACAATGCAATAGCACTTAGTCTGAACTTCAAATGAGTAATAGATTTTTTTCTGACAATTTTAAAATTTTTCTTTTTTCCACCCCCCCTGTACCATGTGACAGCCATCAGTCAATCACAAATGCATACACGTACCATGTGACAGCAATCAGCCATTCACCAATGCATACACGCTTATTCTTGCACATGCTCAGTAGGAGCTGGGGACTCAAAAAGTTTAAATATAAAAAGACTGTGCACATTTTGTTAATGGAAGTAAAATTGGAAAGTTGTTTAAAATTGCTGCTCTATCTGAATAATGAAAGTTTAATTTTGATTGAGTGTCCCTTTAATGGAGGTCGCTGCTGCCTTAGTTCGAGACAGCAGCTCCTTCCTGCCTGCTTCTCCTCCTGCTTGTCTCTCCCATGCCACAGCCCCCCGCCTCCCTGCACCCCTGCACCTATTTAATGTAGGTCGCTGCTGCCTTAATTTGAGACGGCAGCTCCTTCCTGCCTGCACTCCTCCTGCTTGTCTCTCCCATGCCACAGCCACTGCCCCCCGCCTCCCTGCACCTATTTAATGGAGGGCGTTGGCACGCCAAAGGCAAGCCCGTCAGCACCCGTCCGCGCCTGTACCGTGCCATGTACCCTGGCTCCTACAACTTCCACCGCTACAACGCCAGCACCCTCCTCCATCTCAACACAGGTAGATCATCCTCCTGCCACCACACATCCCCGACGAACACCATAGGACCCTTCACCTGCCGCAACTGCTCCTTCAAATCCCTCCGGACCACTAACCCACCAGTCACCTCATGGAAAAACAACAGTAACCACCTCAACTGCATCCTCCTCAACATCAGCTCCGTCCACAAGCACGACGTCAAAATCTGGAACCTGCTCAACTCCACCTCCCCAGACGTCGCCTTTCTCACCGAAACCTGGCTGAACCCCACATCAATGCCTGACATCGCCATCCCCGACGAATACAAGATCTCCCACAAGGACCGCAGCAACCGACCGGGAGGAGGCATCACCATATTCCACAAACACTGCCTTCACGTCACAACCAGCTCCGACTACCACTCACCAGGCTTGGAACACCTACACTTCAAGATCCAGGTCAGTCCCAACACCACCCTCCGCAGCACCCTCATCTACAGACTTCCCGGACCTCGTCCTGCCTTCTGCGACTCCATCACCGACCTCATCACACCCCACGCCCTCGCCTCAATGGACTACATCCTCATTGACCTCAACTTCCACCTAGACAACCCCAAAGACCACAACACCACCAACCTCTTGGAAAACCTTGGAACCATAGGACTGAAGCAACTTGTCAACTCCCCAACCCACTTAGCCGGACACACCCTTGACCCTATCTTCTCTGCAGGCTACCACATCTCAGTCAACCACATCACCAAACTCCATTGGACCGACCACCACTGCATATAGTTTTCCTTCAACAAACCCACCAACACACCTCCGGCAGCACCACCCGCCCCACAGAAACTGGAACAACATCACTGAAGACCAACAGTATTCCACCCTGAACAAATCCCCACCAGCAACCTCCACAGACGTAAACTCCTCTGCCCACAACCTCCACCACTGGCTCACAGACTGCGCAAACACCCTCGCCCTCCTCAAGAAACTGTCCAACCGCCAACCCACCAACAAGGCCAGTTGGTTCATCCCGGCCCTCCAGGACTCCAAACGCCACTGCAGGTGATTGGAAAGGATCTGGAGATCTAGCAAAACCCCTGCGAATAAAACAGCCTACAAAGAAGCCATTACTACCCACCACAACCTCATCAAAACCACCAAGAAGAATGCCATCCAAGACAGAATCAACGCCAACAACAGCAAGGAGCTATTTACATTAATCAAGTAATTCTCCGATCCCAACAGCGACACCAACGATATCCCACCCTCCCAGGACCTCTGTGATAACCTTGTAACATACTTCCACCGCAAGATCGTCGACATCTATGACAGCTTCGTGCCCCAGAACTTACCCACCACCACCGACTCCCACCGATACCTCACCCAAATACACCCTTGCCTACCCCCCACGGACCATCTGGAGCCCCCTCACCACAGAGGACACTATCAGAATCATGAGATTGATCGACTCCGGAGCACCCTCGGACCCATGCCCACATCACATATTCAACAAAGCGGGTTACACCATCGCCCCCAAACTCTGCAGCACCATCAACTGCTCCATCGAGACCGGCACCTTTCCGGATGACTGGAAAGACGCTGAATTAAAACCCCTACTGAAAAAAACCACGGCTGACCCCAATGATCTGAAGAACTACCGCCCCATCACTCTGCTCCCCTTTGCGGCCAAAGTCATTGAGAAGTCCATCAATGAGCAACTCGTTGACCACATCGAGGCCAATCACACCCTGGACCCCTCACAATCAGGTTTCAGGAGCAACCACAGCACTGAGACCGCCCTCCTCGCCGCCAGATGACATCCTCGCCCTACTCGACCGAGGAGAGACCGCTGCCCTCATTCTCCTAGACCTCTCAGCAACTTTCGACACTGTATCCCACCTCACCCTACGCACCCACCTACACGACGCCGACATATGCGTCAAAGCCCTGGAATAGATCACCTCCTTCCTCACCGGCAGAACCCAGAAAGTTAGACTCCCACCCTTCACCTCCAAGCCCACAGAGATCAGCTGCGGTGTACCCCAAGGCTCTTCGCTGAGCCCCACCCTATTCAACGTCTACATGGTCCCTCTCGCCGCCATCGCCCAACGACACAACCTCAACATTGTCTCCTACGCCGACGGGAGACAGCTAATCCTCTCACTCACCAGTGACCCCACCACTGCCAAGAGAAACGTCCACAAAGGGCTGACAGCAGTCGCCACCTAGATGAGCTACAAATGCCTAAAGCTGATCGCAGACAAGACCAAAGTCCTCCTCCTCTGTCCCACCACATCCGCCTGGAATAACTCCTGGAGGCCCACAGCCCTCGGACACCCTCCAACCCCCACCTACCATGCACGAAATCTAGGCGTCATCCTGGATTCATCGCTCTCCATGGACCGACAAATCAACAACGTCTCGTCTCCTCTGCATGCTTCCACACACTCCACCTGCTGCGAAAGATCTTCAAGTGGATCCCAACCGAGACCAGGAAGACTGTCGCCCACGCCCTCGTCAGCAGCCGACTGGACTACAGCAACGCACTCTACACCGGCTCCACCATCAAGCTCCAAAAGAAACTCCAGGGCATCCAGAATGCCTTGGCCAGACTCATTCTTGACATCCCTCGCCAATGCCACATCACCAAACACCTGTGGGACCTGCACTAGCTCCCCATCAACAAAATAACCTTCAAGCTTCTCACCCACGCATTCAAGGCCCTTCATAACATCAGCCCGAATACATGAAACACAGTGTTACCTTCTACACCCCCGCCAGACAACTTTGAACTGCCGACCAAGTCCTCGCAGTCATCCCCCGCATCAGGAAAACCACAGCGGGAGGCAGATCTTTCTTTCACCTGGCAGCCAAGACTTGGAACACCCTCCGGCTGCACCTCAGACAAGCTACCACCCTAAGTTCAGAAAGGACCTCAAGTCTTGGCTCTTCGACTGAACTGTAACTCTTAGCGCCTAAAGACCCTTACGGGTGAATAGCTGCACTTTACAAGAACCCAATAGATAGAGAGGGATCCCAACAGTAACCAGTATTATCAACCCTGAAAAAAAAATAACGGAGCGCAAGAGCTCCAGAATACCCCTCAGACTACTCTACACCTCAGTCCACTGAGGCTCCTACCTTCACCGTAACTAATCTGATGAACAGAGCTGTCCTGCGATCAGTCTGAGAAAATCACCACTCAGCGCCACTTCGGGGAGACACGCCCATCATGTGGGTGGGTTCTAGTACAGAGGTGCAAAAGAGCGGAAACCTGATATGCTGCGTATCAGAGCAAGGAGGCCAGCCTAGTAAAATGGCGTAGAATTTCCTGCACCGCTCAATAAATGGTACCACACTTTGAAAAGCTTAAACATAAAAACTCCAGTCCAGCCTCTAAATGTATCCCCAGTGTCAAGAAAAATCAAAGCCTATTTTAACCCTTTCATCTCACCGGAGAGAAAGGGTAGTCGTTCCCCACAGAGACCTTAAAGAAAGAAAAGAGTATCCAACCCTCGCTTTCTATAATAGGGCAGCAACCGTTGGGAAAACTCAGCAAGTACCACTTTGCAAGTTCCCAACTGCTTTAAAGCCACCACTGCCCGACTGCAAGAACTAACGTGGAATACAGCTATACCCCAAAACTTGCCTGTAGTGATAATTCAACAAAGCTCGCTTGTAGCGATAAATCAATCTTCAGACACCTACTTTACTTCCTCCATGCACGAAAGGCAAAGCAAATGACTGGGGGTTATGGGTAAAGGAGTGATACTTAACAGTTTGTCTGTGGTGCTCTTTGCCTCCTCCTGCTGGCCAGGAGTGATATTCCCCAACAGTAATTAGATGATCCCGTGGACTCACCATATCTTAGCAAGAAAAGGGATTTTATATAACTTGGAAAAACATGGTTCGTATGGGTTCTCTCTGTTCCCATATAAGGAATGCAGTCATGGTTGGTGTGTGCTAGGGTAAACCAAGATAATGTTTAAAATATCCATGCACAACAATGATACACACCTTAACACCCCCGTCCACTAAACAAAACCAAGAACACAAATCCTAAGGTAGTCCAAGGATCTATCTCGAGTTGAACTAGTTCATCAGATGAATACAAAAACCATAAAGTTCAGAGCTGCAAAGATGAATGCTAATCAAAGAAACCAGTAGCAGCTCTACTACAACCTTGCCTGTACTAACAAGTAAGATGTCTCATGGGATGAGAAGCTGCAATCCATAAAACCCAGAGATGAACCTCGGGGAGCTCTCATAAACTAGGGACAGATTTTAATGTCAAATGTTTCATTATGTGTAGAAAAAAAATTAATTGATTTTGCCCCCCTTTCCTTTTATGTGAATCTAAAAATGAAGAGTTTCCCTTATTATAAGAACTGTAAGTGCTTCACAATCTGAACCCTGCTACATAATCGGTCCTGAACTATCAGCCACAGACGTGATCATATAAATAATTGTAAACAGGTGAGATTTTGCAAATATAATGTCCTAGCCATGAATACTCAGCAACAAATCTGTATAGTTGCCTATAATCAATTCCCCAATATTGCCACTAACACACTTCAATTATGTAACCCCAATGCATCTAGCTATATGTAAAGAGCAGGGGTTAAACCACCCTTCTCATCATGGGCACACAACCACTCTGTAAATCTAACTCAGATTCCTTTATACACCACTGATATATTGCTATGACATATGGATGTCAGCAAAGGGGGAGGAAATGGAAGGAATCATCCACCTCCAGTATACTGATATATAAACTTCCTTAGTTAAATCTGCACAAGGGGAAACCCTGGGACCCTCGCAGATTGAGAAACTGCTTTACCCGAAGAGTAGGATTATTAATCCTCAGGGAAATGCAATATGTTTACTAAATGCCTTAATATATGCTTAAAAGTATCTTTCGTATCTTTCATATCACTTCACTTCTACAACCTATTAAGGCTAAACCCTATGTGTTTTTTGCCATCACCATTTAGTTTATGCTGCTCGTGAAAAAGTGTCCTGTATTCTACACACTACTTTACCTGAGATTTAACTAGTGACCGTCATTAGTGCCTCACCTTTCTTGCTAATACCACTTGACCTACAACCAAATATGAGGCCGCATTTCTGCATCTCTTATCTGCTTTATTCCAAAATTATAATTCCCAAAGCTCATTCCCCTTTTTATGCTGTGCACAACGATCCAGTAATCCTAAATATAATATTGTAAGCAGCACAATTGTGTTTTAGATTGCACACACTTCCCTATTCCATAAGTATGTTTGTGTCATTTAGCTCTCTGGGTATGTCAACTCTTAGTGTTTAGTATCATTTTAGACCAACCCCAGGGCACTTTGCCCTCTGTTATTACTGTCCATTAAATAAGAAATTATCCTACCCATTTAAACCTTCAATCTAGACTAAGACAATTCTGGGACAGTGTTGAACTGGTTACTACAAATCTAGATTCAGATAGAACATGCAATTTTATGCAACTTTCTAATTTACTCCAATTATCAATCTTTCTTCGTTCTCTTGGTATCTCTATTTGAAAAAGCCGGAATGAAATCTTAGAAGCCGACACATTTTTGGTTCAGTACCCTGGGTAGCGCTTGCTGATTGGTGTCTACATTTAGCCACCAATCAAGCAAGCGCTACCCAGGTGCTAAACAAAAAATGGGCTGGCTCCTAAGTGTACAGTCCTGCTTTTCAAATAAAGATATCAAGATAATGATGAAAAATGAATAGGTGTTGCTTAAAATTGCATGCTTTATCTGAATAATGGAAACAAATATTTGGGTTTCATATCCCTTTAAATACCATATGGGGCTATCCTGAATAGTGAAGAGCAATGCACTCAGGGGCTGTGTCAGAGGTATTTGCACACAGCCTATCTACATATCCTCACAGACTGCATTCCCAAGAAAAGTAATTATACTTGCAATAATCATCGCAAGAGTATTTCAAATTCAGTTTTATATCCCTTTAAACGTCCAGAATCTTAAAAAAAGTAGGCAAAAGATTTGTTTTTTTAAATAAAGAGCATGTACATGTGGTGTTTCAGAGATTAAACAACATCTTCATAAAAAAGAAACATTTTATTTAGAATGACAGGAAATCCTGTGTTAATGTTAAAAAAGCACACTTTTTCTAAGCATTAATACATTGTACAGAGAATAAGAAAAGTCATTTGGTAGAGCACATTCTGACGGAGCTGTGGAATGCCTCAAGTTAAAGAGGGACATCCCTCCCAGAGTACAGGCAGACATTACTGGATATATGTAAGGCCCTTCCTAGCATGCAACAGATTGACTTAACTCCTTACAGATTCCCAAACCATATCTGCCGGCTATTAAACAAATATCAGTTATACGTTAACATAACCTGCAAGAACCGTATTGTTTAATTTATAAACAAGATAAAAATATATATATTAGAGGCACATACTTGCGGAAGGTAACGGCTTACAATGTCATTGTTACGGACAATCACAGATTTCATGTGTGTAACCTGACGTGTAAAGTCAAGGTCATATAGCATTTGTGTGAAACTTTGAACATATCACTTTATTAGCTAGCGGTTTGTGAGCTTGAGTGACCAGTATTTTAGGACACAGTGTTAAGCTGTGTCACATTGCCGCTCCCCCTCCATTTGCATCTTCTCGACCTTTGGTAGAATTAGCAACATTGGATGGTTTGTTACAGAAGGTAGAACTGAACATTATAAAAAAAAAAAAGAATATGCAGGTTTCATTGAAATGTTGAATGCAGAGATTTACCATTTGCAAGTGACATTTAACCACATAACTAAGGAGACATTAAAAACAAATGCTAATCCAGTTTTACCACACTTAGGGCACAATTTATCAAGCCATGGCGGGAACTGGGGGTACATATTCACCCCAGCTCGCATCTGGTGGGCAGCAATCCGTGGGTAGAATTCAGCATTGCACACGAGCGCTATTTTGCACTTGCGTGCAACACTGCCCCCTGCCCGCGCACAGCCAATTTCGTGCAGGCAGGAGCTGTCAATCTCCCTGGTCGGAAGAGACCGGGGAGTTTGAAATTCTCCACCTTGAAGCTAGGAAGCAGTGGTCTGATGACTGCTGCTTAATAAATACTGACTGCAGGTTCTTTTGTGAGAACCTGCAGTCGTAGGGGGGGCGAACGGCTTGATAAATAAATAAAAAAAAGCGGCTTAAAGGGACACTGAACCCAAATTTTTTCGTTCGCGATTCAGATAGAGCAAGTAATTTTGAGCAACTTTCTAATTTACTCCTATTATCAATTTTTCTTCGTTCTCTTGCTATCTTTATTTGAAAAAGAAGGCATCTAAGCTTTTTTCATTAGTTCAGAACTCTGGACAGCACTTTTTTTATTGGTGGATGAATTTATCCACCAATCAGCAAGAACAACCCAGGTTGTTCACCAAAAATGGGCCGGCATCTAAACTTACATTCTTGCATTTCAAATAAAGATACCAAGAGAATGAAGAAAATGTGATAATAGGAGTAAATTAGAAAGTTGCTTAAAATTGCATGCTCTATCTGAATCACGTAAGAAAAAATGTGGGTTCAGTGTCCTTTTAATCAAAATGACTGAGCTACTGATTACCCATCTGTGGTCAGGTATACGCTACATCTCTTGGGCAAGATAGATTAAAAAAATGAACTTATAAACATATGTAAGGTCATATTTAAACAAAGAGAGAAAGGTATTTTGCACTAAATGCTTTTATATACTTTTGCTTCTAGCTGTAAAGCACACCTATGGAAATTTTGTAATTCTTGCCCCATTAAAATGTCAGTTCTCCTACCACGTATACTCCTGTGAAATTCTTGTGTACCAGCTTTTTGTTGGCCACAAGCAGCCTTAAAAGATTGCGCTAACTGCAGTCTTAAAATGGCTAAATACTTCTTCCTTGGTTCGAATGCATTATAATGCTCTTTAGAAAACCATGTGCAGGTCGCACCAGTTATCAAGACGACATCAAGAAGGATATAAAAAGGAAATTTATGCTTACCTGATAATTTTTTTTTCTCGATACGATGAGTCCACGGATTTCATCCTTACTTGTGGGATATCGCCTCCTGGCCAGCAGGAGGAGGCAAAGAGCACCACAGCAGAGCTGTATAAATAGCTCCTCCCTCCCCTCCCAACCCAGTCATTCGACCGAAGTTAGGAAGAGAAAGGAAAAGCCAAGGTGCAGAGGTGTCTGAAGTTTAACAAAAATTGAATAACCTGTCTCATAGAACAGGGCGGGCAGTGGACTCATCGTATCGAAAAAGAAATAAATTTATCAGGTAAGCATAAATTTCCTTTTCTTTTTCAAGATACGATGAGTCCACGGATTTCATCCTTACTTGTGGGATACAATACCAAAGCTATAATACACGGATGAAAGGGTAGGAACAAGACAGGGAACCTAAACGGAAGGCACCACTGCTTGAAGAACTTTCCTCCCAAAAACAGCCTCAGCAGAGGCAAAAGTATCAAATTTGGAAAATTTGGAAAAAGTGTGAAGAGAGGACCAAGTTGCAACCTTGCAAATCTGTTCAACAGAAGCATCATTTTTGAATTCCCACGAGGAAGCTACAGCCCTAGTGGAATGAGCCGTTACCCTCTCAGGAGGGTGCTGCCCAGCAGACTCATATGGAAGACGTATGATACTCTTCATCCACAAAGAAAGAGAAGAAGCCGTAGCTTTCTGACCCTTACGTCTGCCAGAAAAAACTACAAACAAAGAAGAGGACTGACAAAGTCCTTAGTCGCCTGAAGATAAAACTTCAGGGCCCAAACCATGTCTAAATTGTGAAGAAGTCTCTCCTTCTGGGAAGAAGGATTAGAACACAAGGAAGGAACAACAATTTCTTGGTTAATGTTCCTATCCGAAACGACTTTAGGAAGAAAACAAACCCTTCTCCAGACCTTCCTGGAGAAAAGACAAAACTTTAGGAATCCTAACTCTACTCCAAGAGTAGCCCTTGGATTCACACCAATAAAGATTTTTCTAGTTACAGGCTTACGAGCCTGAATCAAGGTCTCTATGACCAGATCAGAGAACCCACGCTTGGATAAAATTAAGTGTTCAATCTCCACGCAGACAGCTTCAGAGAAGCTAGATTTGGATGAAGGAAGGGGCCCTGAATGAAAAGGTCCTTCCTCAACGGCAGTGTCCAAGGTGGTAGAGATGCCATCTCTATCAGGTCCGCATACCAAATTCTTCGAGGCCATGCCGGTGCTATGAGTATCACCGACGCCCTCTCCTGTGAGTCGGGCAATTACCTGAGGAAGAAGTGCAAATGGAGGAAACAGGTATGCTAGATTAAAGTTCCAAGTAACCCGCCAGAGCGTCTATTAATTCTGCCTGGGGGTCCCTGGATCTCGACCCGTATCTCGGAAGTTTGGCATTCCTTTGAGATGCCATCAGATCCAACTCTGGCTGTCCCCACTTGAGGATCAGTTTGGAAAACACCTCCGGATGGAGTTCCCACTCCCCAAGATGGAACGTCTGTCTGCTCAAGAAATCCGCCTCCCAATTGTCTACTCCCGGGATGTGGATTGCTGACGGGCAACAAGAATGGGTCTCTGCCCATTTAATTATTTTGGATACTTCTGTCATCGCTAGGGAACTTCTTGTTCCCCCCTGATGATTGATGTAAGCCACAGAAGTTATATTGTCCGACTGAAACCAGACAAATTTGGCAGCGGCTAACCGAGGCCAGGCCAGAAGCACATTGAGAATCGCTCTCAGTTCTAGAATGTTTATAGGGAGAACTGACTCTGACTGAGTCCAAAGTCCCTGAGCCTTCAGGGAGTTCCAGACAGCTCCCCACCCCAGAAGGCTGGCGTCTGTTGTCACAATTTCATAAGCCGGCCTGCGAAGGCAGGTTCCCTGGGTAAGACGATCCAGAGACAACCACCACTGAAGAGAATCCCTTGTGTCCTGATCTAGAGTTATCAGAGGAGACAGGTCTGTATAATCCCCGTTCCATTGCCTGAGCATGCTTAGCTGTAGAGGTCTGAGATGGAACCGAGCAAAAGGGATGATATCCATTGTCGCCACCATCAGCCCAATTACCTCCATACATTGAGCCACCGAAGGCCGGAGAGTGGACTGAAGGGCACGACAGGTATGTAACAACTTTGTTTTCCTGACCTCTGTCAGAAAAAGTTTAATTGACAGGGAATCTATTATGGTCCCTAGAAAGGTTACCCATGTACTTGGAAACAAGGAGCCTTTTTTTCCAGATTTATCTTCCACCCATGAGTACACAGGAAGGATAATACCAGGTTGGTATGGGATCTGGCTTGTTGAAATGATGGCGGTTGAATTAGAATGTCGTCCAGATACGGCGCCACTCCAATGCCCTGTGGTCGAAGAACCGCCAGAAGAGATCCCAGCACTTTTGTAAATATTCTTGGAGCAGTGGCCAGGCCAAAAGGTAACACCATGAACTAAAAGTGTTTGCTAAGAATGCAAACCTTAGAAATTTGTAATGGTCCCTGTGAATGGGAACATGTAGGTATGCGTCCTTTAGGTCCACTGTGGTCATGAACTGACCTTCTTGAATCAGTGGTAGCATGGAACGTATAGTTTCCATCTTGAAAAAGACTGAACTCTTAGAAATTTGTTTAGACTCTTGAGGTCCAAGATTGGTCTGAAGGTTCCCTCTTTTTTGGAAACCACAAACAGATTTGAGTAAAAACCCTGACCCTGTTCCTGTGCTGGAACGGGAACAATCACTCCCCTGACAGAGAGATCCTCTACGCAACGCAAGAACGCCTCTCTTTTTATCTGGTCTGCAGATAATCTTGAAGGCAGGAACCTGCCGGTAGGGGAACATCTTTGAATTCCAATTTGTACCCCTGGGACACTATTTCTAAAGCCCAGGGATCCTGAACATCCCGCACCCAAGCCTGAACAAAAAGGGATAGTCTGCCCCCTACCAGTTCCGGCCTTGGATCAGGGGCATGCCCTTCATGCTGACTTAGTTCCAATTTCAAGCTTCTTGGTTTGCTTGGGCTTCCAAGAAGGGTTGGGCCTCCATGCAGGCTTAGGTTGTTCCTGCTTGGCGGAGGAAGAGGAAGCAATTCCTTTGTTATTCCGAAAGGAACGAAAATTAGTCTGTCGTTCTTTAAGTTTAATCTTCTTATCCTGCGGGAGCAGGTCCGAACAAGGTCTTACCCTTGTAAGGAACAGTAAGGAGCTTAGTCTTAGAAAACACATCCGCGGACCAAGGCTTTAAGCCATAAGGCCCTGCGGGCTAGGACCGAAAAAGGGAGTTTTTGACTGAAGCGACTCATTTAGGATTGTCTAACCAGTATGCCACCGCACCCGTGACGGTAATAATACAGGCAGTAGGTTGCATCAGAAGTCCCTGATGTACATAAAGTTTCTTAAGTATACCCTCTAATCTTTTATCCATAGGGTCTTTAAACGAACAGCTATCCTCTATGGGAATAGTGGTTCTCTTAGCCAGGGTGGAGATAGGGCCCTCCACCTTAGGAATAGCCTGACACATTTCTTTAAAAGTATCTTCTACTGGGAACATATTCTTAAACATAGGTGAGGGAGAGAATGGAATACCAGGCCTCTCCTATTCCTTAGCGAGTATTTCCGAAGTCCGCTTGAGAACTGGAAAAACCTCTGAAAAGGAAGGAATATCAACATACTTGTTCAACTTGTTGGTACCTGTAGGAGCCACCACTAGCATGGGACTAAAGTATATAGTGTAAGTAAAATTCACCACCTGATATCTACTTGAGGTATTGAATTCCCTGCATCTGAAATTTCCCCTTCAGATAAACCCTCCTTGCCTTCCTCCTCAGGTTGGGAAGGTATATCGGTAGCCTCTGCACCCTCACTTATAGATTGTCTAACCTTCCTTACGACTACCCTCTTGTAGGGGAGAAAAGGTCGACAACGCATCATTGATAGTACATGACATAAGGGAAGCTATGTCTTAGAGTGATTGTGGGCGCTAAAGCAGGAGTACAGGACACTGATTGAGCGGGCGTAATAGAATGAGATGTATGGGGAGAAAGCTCTTTTGAGAAGTATCTATAGTAGAAAGGCTTTGCACAGTAAAAAGCAATTATCTGCTGTTTTCAGCCCTCTTAATGCATGAGGGGCAAAAAGGGATTGGTGGTTCCACATTAGCATCAAGATATAAGGAGCAAATAGAGCTCTGCAAGTCTCCTGGGTCCATATTGAAGCACAATAAACACAATGCAATAATATAAAAACAAAAAAATATTTTAATCAAAAAAACGTTAGTCACTTTAAATTTTAAAACATATCTTTTTTTACGGCAATAAGAAAAAAAACTTTCAAAACAATGTTTTTTTATACTCCAAAATGAAAAATAATGCACCCCTACACCTCAGCAGTCTTGCTGAGACGCCTACCTGACCCTCTGACCGTTATGATATGCACACTGTCACTCTGGATCGATAAGGGTTAAAAACGATGCAGCAGAAAAACCGATAACTGTCCTAGAAACCTGCTTGTATATTTTAGTGAAGCAGAGATCCTGAGAGGAACTCCATTGAAACCTTGTACTGCTAGGCAAAAATCGCCATAACTATGCCCCGCCCCTTTGTGGGCGTGTCTAACTGTCTCTGTCTCACATAGGAAAAATGTTAACATTTAAAAACGATGCAGCAGAAAAACGGATCACTGTCCTAGAAACCTGCTTGTTTATTTTAGTGAAGCAGGGATCCTGAGAGGAACTTAGTTGAAACCTTGTACCTCTAGGCTAAGCCAAAGCAAAAATCGCCAAAACTAGGCCCCGCCCCTTTGTGGGCGTGTAACCGTCTATGTCTCACATAGGAAAAAAGTTAACGATTAGCCATGTGGGAACCACCATTAAAGCCTGTCTCCCAGCCCCAGTTCCTGTAACATGCTGTCTCATATCCTCTGAGAAAATAATGTCCCAAGTGCTTATAATATAATGCTATAAGCTTACTGTGTAAATTCTTTATGAAGTGTAATAAAGTGCTCCATTTTCCTCTAACAGATTAGGAAAAAAATAAGCACTTACCTCATGTTGCTGCCTGACAGCCAAGGCAGTTCAGCCGGTTTGAGGAGTTCCATCACTCCACATGGACCTCTGAAATGAATGAAATTCCTGATACAAGCCCCTCAGGATTTTCAGGGTTAGGGCAGCAATACTGTATGGGAGGCGCAGTGAGTTTAAGTATGTCTCACAAGTTCCCATTGCTTTAAAGCCACCAAAGCAATTTCAACAGACTCAGAGACTGAAATGGAACATAGCTATACCCCAGGACAAAGCAGTATTAACATATACTGCAAAATAACATAATAAACTCTTGATTGAAGAATCTTTTCTAACACCTCACTTTGCCATCTCCTATCTTACTAACACAGGCAAAGAGAATGACTGGGTTGGGAGGGAAGGGAGGAGCTATTTATACAGCTCTGCTGTGGTGCTCTTTGCCTCCTCCTGCTGACCAGGAGGCGATATCCCACAAGGATGAAATCCGTGGACTCATCGTATCTTGAAAAAAAAAATAACATTTCTGCCCACACGTCGCACTATTTTATAACATTGTACTGTTAATGTATGGGAGGAAAAAATATTTTTTGTAAGCAAAAACTAATTATAGCTACTCAGAAGTAGCTCATATAGCCATAACGGAAACAAGGATACACTGTACATAACTATCTGAGCTACACAGCTCAAAGATAAGAGGTAATGCAATAAATGTTAACCTTACATTTTTTGCATGTGTATTTAACAGTTAAAGAGATAGCAAAGTCAAAATTAAACTTGCATGATTCAGATAGAGCATGTAATTTTAAAACACGTTTGAATGCACTTCTATTTTCAAATGTGCTTCATTCTCTTGGTATCCCTTGTTGAAAAAGAATACGCACATATCCTACACTAGTGGGAGCTGCTGCTGATTGGTGCCTGCACACATTTGTCTCGTATGATTGGTTAACGAGATGTGTTCAGCTAGCTGCCAGTAGTGCAATGCTGCTCCTTCAGCAAAGGGTAACAAGATAATGAAGCACATTTGATAATAGTAAATTGGAAAGAAGTTTGAAAGTGTATGTTATGTCCAAATAATGAGAGAAAATGTTGTGGTTTCTTGTCCCTTTTAAAATTTATATTTAACCTAATGATAAAAACAGAATTTATGTTTACCTGATAAATTACTTTCTCCAACGGTGTGTCCGGTCCACGGCGTCATCCTTACTTGTGGGATATTCTCTTCCCCAACAGGAAATGGCAAAGAGCCCAGCAAAGCTGGTCACATGATCCCTCCTAGGCTCCGCCTACCCCAGTCATTCGACCGACGTTAAGGAGGAATATTTGCATAGGAGAAACCATATGGTACCGTGGTGACTGTAGTTAAAGAAAATAAATTATCAGACCTGATTAAAAAAACCAGGGCGGGCCGTGGACCGGACACACCGTTGGAGAAAGTAATTTATCAGGTAAACATAAATTCTGTTTTCTCCAACATAGGTGTGTCCGGTCCACGGCGTCATCCTTACTTGTGGGAACCAATACCAAAGCTTTAGGACACGGATGAAGGGAGGGAGCAAATCAGGTCACCTAAATGGAAGGCACCACGGCTTGCAAAACCTTTCTCCCAAAAATAGCCTCAGAAGAAGCAAAAGTATCAAACTTGTAAAATTTGGTAAAAGTGTGCAGTGAAGACCAAGTCGCTGCCCTACATATCTGATCAACAGAAGCCTCGTTCTTGAAGGCCCATGTGGAAGCCACAGCCCTAGTGGAATGAGCTGTGATTCTTTCGGGAGGCTGCCGTCCGGCAGTCTCATAAGCCAATCTGATGATGCTTTTAATCCAAAAAGAGAGAGAGGTAGAAGTTGCTTTTTGCCCTCTCCTTTTACCGGAATAAACAACAAACAAGGAAGATGTTTGTCTAAAATCCTTCGTAGCATCTAAATAGAATTTTAGAGCGCGAACAACATCCAAATTGTGCAACAAACGTTCCTTCTTTGAAACTGGTTTCGGACACAGAGAAGGTACGATAATCTCCTGGTTAATGTTTTTATTAGAAACAACTTTTGGAAGAAAACCAGGTTTAGTACGTAAAACCACCTTATCTGCATGGAACACCAGATAAGGAGGAGAACACTGCAGAGCAGATAATTCTGAAACTCTTCTAGCAGAAGAAATTGCAACTAAAAACAAAACTTTCCAAGATAATATCTTAATATCAACGGAATGCAAGGGTTCAAACGGAACCCCCTGAAGAACTGAAAGAACTAAATTGAGACTCAAAGGAGGAGTCAAAGGTTTGTAAACAGGCTTAATTCTAACCAGAGCCTGAACAAAGGCTTGAACATCTGGCACAGCGGCCAGCTTTTTGTGAAGTAACACAGACAAGGCAGAAATCTGTCCCTTCAGGGAACTTGCAGATAGTCCTTTGTCCAATCCTTCTTGAAGGAAGGATAGAATCCTAGGAATCTTAACCTTGTCCCAAGGGAATCCTTTAGATTCACACCAACAGATATATTTTTTCCAAATTTTGTGGTAAATCTTTCTAGTTACAGGCTTTCTGGCCTGAACAAGAGTATCGATAACAGAATCTGAGAACCCTCGCTTCGATAAGATCAAGCGTTCAATCTCCAAGCAGTCAGCTGGAGTGAAACCAGATTCGGATGTTCGAACGGACCCTGAACAAGAAGGTCTCGTCTCAAAGGTAGCTTCCAAGGTGGAGCCGATGACATATTCACCAGATCTGCATACCAAGTCCTGCGTGGCCACGCAGGAGCTATCAAGATCACCGACGCCCTCTCCTGATTGATCCTGGCTACCAGCCTGGGGATGAGAGGAAACGGCGGGAACACATAAGCTAGTTTGAAGGTCCAAGGTGCTACTAGTGCATCCACTAGAGCCGCCTTGGGATCCCTGGATCTGGACCCGTAGCAAGGAACTTTGAAGTTCTGACGAGAGGCCATCAGATCCATGTCTGGAATGCCCCACAGCTGAGTGACTTGGGCAAAGATTTCCGGATGGAGTTCCCACTCCCCCGGATGCAATGTCTGACGACTCAGAAAATCCGCTTCCCAATTTTCCACTCCTGGGATGTGGATAGCAGACAGGTGGCAGGAGTGAGACTCCGCCCATAGAATGATTTTGGTCACTTCTTCCATCGCCAGGGAACTCCTTGTTCCCCCCTGATGGTTGATGTACGCAACAGTTGTCATGTTGTCTGATTGAAACCGTATGAACTTGGCCCTCGCTAGCTGAGGCCAAGCCTTGAGAGCATTGAATATCGCTCTCAGTTCCAGAATATTTATCGGTAACAGAGATTCTTCCCGAGACCAAAGACCCTGAGCTTTCAGGGATCCCCAGACCGCGCCCCAGCCCATCAGACTGGCGTCGGTCGTGACAATGACCCACTCTGGTCTGCGGAATGTCATCCCTCGTGACAGGTTGTCCAGGGACAGCCACCAACGGAGTGAGTCTCTGGTCCTCTGATTTACTTGTATCTTCGGAGACAAGTCTGTATAGTCCCCATTCCACTGACTGAGCATGCACAGTTGTAATGGTCTTAGATGAATGCGCGCAAAAGGAACTATGTCCATTGCCGCTACCATCAACCCGATCACTTCCATGCACTGAGCTATGGAAGGAAGAGGAACGGAATGAAGTGTCCGACAAGAGTCTAGAAGCTTTGTTTTTCTGGCCTCTGTCAGAAAAATCCTCATTTCTAAGGAGTCTATTATTGTTCCCAAGAAGGGAACCCTTGTTGACGGAGATAGAGAACTCTTTTCCACGTTCACTTTCCATCCGTGAGATCTGAGAAAGGCCAGGACAATGTCCGTGTGAGCCTTTGCTTGAGGAAGGGACGACGCTTGAATTAGAATGTCGTCCAAGTAAGGTACTACAGCAATGCCCCTTGGTCTTAGCACAGCTAGAAGGGACCCTAGTACCTTTGTGAAAATCCTTGGAGCAGTGGCTAATCCGAAAGGAAGCGCCACGAACTGGTAATGTTTGTCCAGGAATGCGAACCTCAGGAACCGATGATGTTCCTCGTGGATAGGAATATGTAGATACGCATCCTTTAAATCCACCGTGGTCATGAATTGACCTTCCTGGATGGAAGGAAGAATAGTTCGAATGGTTTCCATCTTGAACGATGGAACCTTGAGAAACTTGTTTAAGATCTTGAGATCTAAGATTGGTCTGAACGTTCCCTCTTTTTTGGGAACTATGAACAGATTGGAGTAGAACCCTATCCCTTGTTCTCTTAATGGAACAGGATGAATCACTCCCATTTTTAACAGGTCTTCTACACAATGTAAGAATGCCTGTCTTTTTATATGGTCTGAAGACAACTGAGACCTGTGGAACCTCCCCCTTGGGGGAAGTCCCTTGAATTCCAGAAGATAACCGTGGGAGACTATTTCTAGCGCCCAAGGATCCAGAACATCTCTTGCCCAAGCCTGAGCGAAGAGAGAGAGTCTGCCCCCCACCAGATCCGGTCCCGGATCGGGGGCCAACATTTCATGCTGTCTTGGTAGCAGTGGCAGGTTTCTTGGCCTGCTTACCCTTGTTCCAGCCTTGCATTGGTCTCCAAGCTGGCTTGGCTTGAGAAGTATTACCCTCTTGCTTAGAGGACGTAGCACTTTGGGCTGGTCCGTTTCTACGAAAGGGACGAAAATTAGGTTTATTTTTTGCCTTGAAAGGCCGATCCTGAGGAAGGGCGTGGCCCTTACCCCCAGTGATATCAGAGATAATCTCTTTCAAGTCAGGGCCAAACAGCGTTTTCCCCTTGAAAGGAATGTTAAGTAGCTTGTTCTTGGAAGACGCATCAGCCGACCAAGATTTCAACCAAAGCGCTCTGCGCGCCACAATAGCAAACCCAGAATTCTTAGCCGCTAACCTAGCCAATTGCAAAGTGGCGTCTAGGGTGAAAGAATTAGCCAATTTGAGAGCATTGATTCTGTCCATAATCTCCTCATAAGGAGGAGAATCACTATCGACCGCCTTTATCAGCTCATTGAACCAGAAACATGCGGCTGTAGCGACAGGGACAATGCATGAAATTGGTTGTAGAAGGTAACCCTGCTGAACAAACATCTTTTTAAGCAAACCTTCTAATTTTTTATCCATAGGATCTTTGAAAGCACAACTATCCTCTATGGGTATAGTGGTGCGTTTGTTTAAAGTGGAAACCGCTCCCTCGACCTTGGGGACTGTCTGCCATAAGTCCTTTCTGGGGTCGACCATAGGAAACAATTTTTTAAATATGGGGGGAGGGACGAAAGGAATACCGGGCCTTTCCCATTCTTTATTAACAATGTCCGCCACCCGCTTGGGTATAGGAAAAGCTTCTGGGAGCCCCGGCACCTCTAGGAACTTGTCCATTTTACATAGTTTCTCTGGGATGACCAACTTGTCACAATCATCCAGAGTGGATAATACCTCCTTAAGCAGAATGCGGAGATGTTCCAACTTAAATTTAAATGCAATCACATCAGGTTCAGCTTGTTGAGAAATGTTCCCTGAATCAGTAATTTCTCCCTCAGACAAAACCTCCCTGGCCCCATCAGACTGGGTTGGGGGCCCTTCAGAAATATTATTATCAGCGTCGTCATGCTCTCCAGTATCTAAAACAGAGCAGTCGCGCTTACGCTGATAAGGGTTCATTTTGGCTAAAATGTTTTTGACAGAATTATCCATTACAGCCGTTAATTGTTGCATAGTAAGGAGTATTGGCGCGCTAGATGTACTAGGGGCCTCCTGAGTGGGCAAGACTCGTGTAGACGAAGGAGGGAATGATGCAGTACCATGCTTACTCCCCTCACTTGAGGAATCATCTTGGGCATCATTGTCATTATCACATAAATCACATTTATTTAAATGAATAGGAATTCTGGCTTCCCCACATTCAGAACACAGTCTATCTGGTAGTTCAGACATGTTAAACAGGCATAAACTTGATAACAAAGTACAAAAAACGTTTTAAAATAAAACCGTTACTGTCACTTTAAATTTTAAACTGAACACACTTTATTACTGCAATTGCGAAAAAACATGAAGGAATTGTTCAAAATTCACCAAATTTTCACCACAGTGTCTTAAAGCCTTAAAAGTATTGCACACCAAATTTGGAAGCTTTAACCCTTAAAATAACGGAACCGGAGCCGTTTTGAACTTTAACCCCTTTACAGTCCCTGGTATCTGCTTTGCTGAGACCCAACCAAGCCCCAAGGGGAATACGATACCAAATGACGCCTTCAGAAAGTCTTTTCTAAGTATCAGAGCTCCTCTCACATGCGACTGCATGCCATGCCTCTCAAAAACAAGTGCGCAACACCGGCGCGAAAATGAGGCTCTGCCTATGCTTTGGGAAAGCCCCTAAAGAATAAGGTGTCTAAAACAGTGCCTGCCGATATTATTATATCAAAAAACCCAGATAAAATGATTCCTCAAGGCTAAATATGTGTTAATAATGAATCGATTTAGCCCAGAAAAAGTCCACAGTCTTAATAAGCCCTTTTTGAAGCCCTTATTTACGATCGTAATAAACATGGCTTACCGGATCCCATAGGGAAAATGACAGCTTCCAGCATTACATCGTCTTGTTAGAATGTGTCATACCTCAAGCAGCAAAAGTCTGCACACTGTTCCCCCAACTGAAGTTAATTGCTCTCAACAGTCCTGTGTGGAACAGCCATGGATTTTAGTGACGGTTGCTAAAATCATTTTCCTCATACAAACAGAAATCTTCATCTCTTTTCTGTTTCTGAGTAAATAGTACATACCAGCACTATTTTAAAATAACAAACTCTTGATTGAATAATAAAAACTACAGTTAAACACTAAAAAACTCTAAGCCATCTCCGTGGAGATGTTGCCTGTACAACGGCAAAGAGAATGACTGGGGTAGGCGGAGCCTAGGAGGGATCATGTGACCAGCTTTGCTGGGCTCTTTGCCATTTCCTGTTGGGGAAGAGAATATCCCACAAGTAAGGATGACGCCGTGGACCGGACACACCTATGTTGGAGAAATGTATGTTTTTGCACAGCTAATATAAAAGTATATTTTAGATGCAAAAAGGCAAGAATTTGATATTCTTTTATAAAGGAGATACTGGTAGGTTTTACAGATAATAAGACTGAAATTACTCTGCACCCTTCTCAACACCTATAAATAAAATAGACAAAATGCACTGATTTTAGCCAGCATTTAGCCATGTCCCTGACTGATGCACTCCTACACTGAGATATGCGACAATGATAATAAAATATGCGCCTGATTATTGTCCATCACTACATACATTTTATGATGTAACATGTAAGCTCATGAGCCCAGCTGTCCAGTAACTCACCTTCATGCAAGGTGGTGTAAAACATTTGCAACTCACAGGCAAAGCCCTTTACCTACTCATCTGGTCTATTATTGCCTCCTATACCATTCTATATTGCTATGTTTATAGTGTTGCACAATCTGTTGGAGCGATAGAAATTAATGTTAACCCATTCATGACAGGGTCAAAATGCACGCAATCGCAATATTTCAATTATGGGATCGGGTCAGGGGGGCGTCCCTATGACACTAGGCACACCCTCCAGACCGCAATCACATACAGGAAGCGCCGTTGGCTTCAGTACAGCCAAAGGCTATGGCGTATTCCATCCTAAAGCCCAGCGCCGTTTGGACGGAATACAACGACATAACGGCGCTAAAAGGTTTAATGCAGAGATTTACCATAATAAATAATAATTATACTTTTTTTTAACCCAATGCAATACTACATCAGTACTTTTTGCTCCCTTTATTTATAAAGTAAGCATAAAGTATAAAAGAAATTAAACAAAATATACAGGGCCAGATTACAAGTGGAGCGGTATTCATCACTCCCGCCCTTACTCTGCTAGGAGTAAGCTTTTCAAGAATGTCAGGTAGCGCTCGTATTACAAGTTTAAAGTAAAGAAAATTTTGCTGGCATGCTGACCAGATTAGCGCAGAAAGCCAAAGTTAGAATATTGCAACCGCGTTAATGTATTCCCCAAGTCAATGGAGTAAAAAAAGTGGGAAAATAAACTAAAGCCTGACTCGCTCCCCAACCCAATCGCATATCCTCAAGTGCGCTAACCCGACATGAAAATATTAATATTTCACATTCCAATGTTCTTTGCATAGCAGAATATGTTCTTTTTATTCATAAATACATCATTCTACATATACCTGATGGTATTTTGGTACTATATACATATATATATATATATATATATATATATATATATGCACACACGCACACACATTATTATATATAAGTATAGCTATATACAGATATATATATAGGAATATCTATTTTATAAATACTTAGAACATATTCTGCTATGTGCAAAACATTGGCATGTGAAATATTTACAGTGAATACACAGTGTAACACTTTATTAAATATGAATATTTACATGTTTCATATACTTGACTGCAAAGGGCTTTAATGCAAATATATAGGTTGTATATGCATACATATGAATGTATATGTGTGTGTGTGTATATATATATATATATATATATATATATACACACACACACACACATCATAACCCCTTCTCTTACGGGACTTTCAGTTAAAAACTTGCCCAATATAATGGAGAATTTTTAGCATTTTTGTGGTGTGAGAAAGAGCCTTGTTTTTTTATTTACCTGTCAAAAGCTATATATATTTTTTAAGTAGATAACCCAAGGTTCATGCCACCATTTCACTGCCAAATGCGATCAAATAAAAAAAAATCATTAACTTTCACAAACTTCGGGTTTCTCACTGAAATTATTTACATACTGCTTGAGCAATAATGGCACAAATGTTGTAAAAGTTTCTCTGGAATTCCCTTTGTTCAGAAATAGAACACATATATGGCTTTGCCATTGCTTTTTGATAATTAGAAGGCCACTAATTGCAGCTGCGCATCACACTTCTATTATTCCCGGCAGTGAATTAGGTAGCAAGTAAAATTAATTTTAGCTTCAGGGTAGAGATTACCCTCCCATCTGACATTTCCCAACCCCTGATCCATACCAAACAGCTCTCTTCCCTCCTTTAGCCCTACTGGTGACCCCCATCTTAAGTACTGGCAGACAGTCTGCCAATATAAAAATGGAAGGCTTTTTTTCTTAATTTTATTTTTTATGCAGTGTAGGATACCCCCTTACCCTCCAACCTCTCTGATTTTCCCCTAAAAAGCTCTCTAACCCTCCCCCCTCTAACTAGTGCCACCATCTTAGTTACTGGCAACTATCTCCCAGTACCTATAAACACTTTTTTTATTAAATGTATTTTTTTTTTGTGTGTAGTGGTTCCCCCCCTCCCACAATCACCAGATAGGGACCCCCCACACCCAAACCCCCCTTTGTCTGTATTGTTTCTGCCCCATCCCTCACTCTGCTTTTATTAATAATTTTTTTTCTGTGTCTAGGGTCCTCCCCCTCCCTCTGCTGCTGGTCCTCCCCCCCCGCCTCCCGTATTCCCTCCTGCCGGCACCAACAGATGATCGTTGCATACAGTGACAAAGACAGTTTCACTGTGTGTAACGATCTGGCATCTGCCCTCATAAGGAATCGGAAAACCGATCTCGCTCCGGTTCCATATGCAGACAGATGCCTGGAGCTCAGGAACTCCAGCTCTCGGCTGTAACTTAACAGCCGAGACTGCTTCCTGAAGCTTCAATGTATATATATATATATATATATATATATAGATACACACAGTATATATATATGTCATGTGGTACGATAGCCAAAGTACTCCATGACACATATATATATATATATATATATATATATATATATATATATATATATGTCCATATGGGTGAAGGGGTTAAAGCCCTTTGAGACCTCATATCTTTGAGCCCTCAACTTTTATATGTAATATTTTTTTTAAATAATTTCCATTAGACTAGAAAACAGTTAACCGGAGCTCTGAGGTGTCATTATCCTGACACGCATTAAGTTCAATTGCTCTCAAGCAATTTACTTTACTTTCAACTTGTAATATGAGCGATACAGCCAACACACGCAAACAGCCGCGATAAACCCGATATGAAGAACATAGCTGTTAGCGCGCCACTCGTAATCTGACACAGTGTTTAATATACACCGTGACCTTACTTAATTTACATAATTTAACTAGTTCATTAAGAATAAATATATTTTCATTTTAGAAGTGGTGGTCATGGACCCAAATATACATCCAAATAAGTTAGCTGCAGTAAATTAAAAAAAAAAAAAAAAAAAAAGTTAGCTGACGTCAGCTCTGGTCTCTGAGATAATGTGAGAGGCTTTATACACAAGACTGGGAAAGCCTTAAAGAAAGGTTATGGATCTCAGGGAACAGGGCAACAAATAACTAAAAAGCCCAAGATTGATCCCTATATAGCTGCAAAAGCTAAATTAGTCAGATGACTATTAAAGGTAGTCCTTTAGAGTCAAGCAGAGCTGTACTTAAATACATTGCATGCTGGGTATTTTACTTTCAATTACAACAATAAAAAGAGGGTACATTCCTGTAAAAGCCTAAATATCTGTCAAGTTTCACAAACAAGATCAGCTGTGGAGACGTTGGCTACAAAGCCTTGTGACAAATCATAAAACCATTATGTACAGGGGGTATTATCTGAGAAACCAGAACAACATCGAACCAATGTTATCACTGTGTGATGAGACGTTTTTTTTTGATTACTGGAGTTAGAGCCAATCAGAAATTTGAATGGAAATGTAACATAAGGTTTGAAACAGTAGGAAACAAAACATGAATATGATAACCTTGTCCTTGGTGCACTGGCACTAAAAACCGAGCTCCCAGCCCAACTGGACTTTCATACAACTATTATATTAGTCAAATAGGAGGTTTAAAAGTTATCGTCTAATTAAATTCCAGGTTTTGAGATATAAATATTTAATATAAAAAAAACTGGACAAGGATTTTTGTTCACTTCTAGTAAAAGGAAGATCTGTGTTTTAGAACAATCAAATACACAGTAGAAATGCTGATAAACACCACTGCTGTGCTGAAAATGACCAGCTGACTTTCCAGAAGATTTACATTTCATTTATAAATTTAGCATTAAAAAAAATAAAAATCTTTTTCACACTAAGTATACTTTGTAAGCCCTGGAAAAATACTGGTGTAGTTTTGAGTATTTTGAAGTGCGGCTTCATAACCATATGAATAAACAAGAGATTATTAATACATTTCTAATGCAAATACCCTTTGTTTAGTATAAAAATGGATGCCAGAAGACAAAAATATTTGATAACTGCATCTAAGGTTCCAATACGTCTGAAAAATGTATTGGTAAGCTGCTTTCTGTTGGAAAAATAAGAAAAACTAAATAAAAAATCTAAAATCATAATAAAAACACTAACACTGTACAAATTAACATCTTATTTTCTTTCTTGTAAAGCCCTAAAAAGCATAAAATCTACATCAAAATAAATTATAACCATTACCAAAAATATTATTTTTATACCGTGATGCAAGTTAGACTTGACATAAATCAGCAGTTTGTTCCACTTGTGACCCATTCCTGGCAGGATACAGATGAGGCATTAGGGGCTGTATATTTTTAAAACCAATCAGTGATGCAGAAATAGTTTTAGTTGATACTGGTGTCAAAAAAACCCCCAACTATTCACAATCATTTTGATTTTAGGGGCTGCAGCCATTAAAAGGACTCTGCATTTTCTGCTTGAAACAAATTACTTTCTATTAAAGGATCATACAGTACTGAACATTTTTCTATCATGTATATGAAAAAGCATCAGTTGATGCTAAAATATTTATACATGAAATATAAGATTAAGTAGAAGCTGTTATATGTAAAGTGAATATTACAGGAGTCTTGGGGCTGCTCAGTAGCCGATAGGGACAGCGCAGACAGACAAAAAGTTCTGTAGAACAATTTGGAACATTCACTTTTGATGGAGCACCATGTAAACTAATTTGGAACCAACCCTAAGCCAATTTTAAGAGGATGGTCTAGCAGTGAAAGGCAAATACAAACGTGCACATTATTTATTCCAGCAAAAAACTCGTTCTGCTGGTACCAGGGAAAACTCAGGCTGTTTTGTGCCATAAAAAAGGGGAATTTTGAAATGAAATACACTATATAGCGTTATACAGATCAAACTTTTTTTTTTCTTATTTTGCCTCTTAAAGGGCCATTAAACCCAAATTTTTTCTTTCATGATAGAGAAAACAATTCCATTACAATTCCAATTTAGTTCTATTATTTAATTTGCTGCAATCTTTAAATATATTTTGTTAAAGAAATAGCAATGCACATGGGTGAGCCAATCACGTTGCATTAATGTGCACCAATCAGAAGCTACTGAGCCTATATATGCTTTTTAGGAAAGAATATCAAGAGAATGAAGCAAATTAGTAAATTAGAAAGTTGTTTAAAATGGTATTCTCTAACTGAATCACGAAAGAAAACATTTAGGTTTAATGTCCATTTAATATGACAGTGCAACAAAACAACGCAGCTGGGCTTCTTATATTCGTATCTGCTGTGCACCTGCCAGGAAGGAATCTGTACTGTTAAAGACGAGCTACATCCTTTAAGAAATACCTCTAAGCGTCCATAGTGACAACACATCTACTATTCAGCTACTTTATTCTCTTCCTAATATATATTTCATGTGCAATTCCATTTATGAGAATGAAGTGCTACTGATTCATTTTGAATCTTTTGGGCTTCTTATCCTGGAACAGTACAAAACTCTTTAACCTCTTTAGTAACTTATAAACTGTTACAAAGGAAGAGGAAACCGGCTGGTATTGTACCAGGGAAGGTGGGAGCTTAATTTAGTATAATTCCATTGGAAGTAAAACATATTTAAAAAGGTTGTAGCCTGACTTTCGGTGACATATTAACCGCATTGGGTATCACATTTCACCATTGTAAAGGTTCGTTTTGAAGCTGAACTTTGGGTCCAGCAAGTCTATCTTAGTCCAGCTTCTCAAGCACAGAAGGGACGTACACTAGACTGAGCTCACTGCCAAAGTCACAGACTATAGCTGCATTGTCCAGGACAAGTATTTGCCGAGCAGGCTGGGCTTCCTCACACTTCCCGAGATAGACTGTCTGCAACAGGTCCCCATAGCCAATATCCCAGAATGAGACACAACCTAGTCCACCCGTCACCAACAGGTTGTCTGAGATCAAGCCCAAGCTGGAGCCACAGCCCAAGTCCTGTAGAAAAAGAAAGGCACGATTACCATATATGTCTCCACAATCAGCAGAATCATAGGTTTTAGTTTTTTTACCTGTTGAATGGAGTACAGTTTGATCCCTGAGCTCCGGTCCCATATGCTGATGACATCATCTAGCCCACTGCTGATCACACAGGAAGAAGTGCAGGTCAAGGAAGTGACATCACCACGGTGCCCATACATATGGCTAACTCTGCTGCCAGTGAGAACGTCCCATAGGCAAATGGCTCCATCTTGCCCCCCGCTGGCAAGTACCATTGTCTGAATGCACAAAGGTAAACAAAGGCCTGCTGCGTTAATATGCTTTTGTCCATCAGACTAATATGGCTATAAAGAATTATCACATTAGAAATAGCTAAAATGGATAGAAAGATAAAAAAATGAAATATGCACAGGTGCATTTTTATTTTATATAGAAGCATTTCTGCAATATACTTCCCTTAACAAAAATAATTCTAGTAAACGTTATTAGTGTTTATGATGTGTGACTTGTGCACCATTATTTGAGACAGCAATGGATTGTGTGACACCGTTTAAGTTTTCACAAGCACAATACTCTGCCAGATCTCTGAGCTTGAAAACTGAGGCTCTCACAGCATATGTGCTTATGTTGCTGAATAACAGTTATAACTTTTACTAGAAGCATACATAAATGCTTCTTTTTAATATGTAAATGCACCCATGCACATTTCAATTTTGACCTTTCTATCCCTTTAAAGAGAACTCACATTTTCATTCGGCTAGATTACGAGTTTTGCGTTATGAGCTGTGCGGTACTAACTTGCACATTATTCTCACTGCTCACTTACCTACAGCGCTGGTATTACAGGTTTTTCTAAACCCGGCGTTAAAAGACAAGAAGTGAGCGTAGAGCAAACTTGTGCTCCATACCGCACTCCAATACCAGCGCTGCTTAAGTCAGCAGTGAGCTGGTTGTATGTGCTTGTGCACGATTTTCCCATAGACATCAATGGGGAGAGCCGGCTGAGAAAAAGTCTAACACCTGCCAAAAAGCAGCGTAAAGATCAGTAATGCAGCCCCATTGATTCCTATGGGGAAACACATTTTATGTTTACACCTAACACGCTAACATGAACCCGAGTCTAAACACCCCTAATCTGCCGCCACCGACATCGCTGACACCTACATTATACTTATCAACCCCTAAACTACCGCTCCGGACATCGCCGACACCTACATTATACTTATTAACCACTAATCTGCTGTCGCCAACATCGCTGACACCTACATTATATTTATTAAACCCTAATCTCCCGTCCCCAATGTCGCTGCAACCTACCTACACTTATTAACCCCTAATCTGCCGCCCCCAACGTCGCCGCCACTATAAACATATTAACCCCTAACACCCCCTAACTTAAATAAATTAAATCTAAATAAAACCTACTATTAATAACTAAATAATTCCTATTTAAAACTAAATACTTATCTGTAAAATAAACCCTAAGCTAGCTACAATATAACTAATAGTTACATTGTAGCTAGCTTAGAGTTTATTTTTATTTTACACCCAAGTTTGTATTTATTTTAAAGGGACACTGAACCCAAATTTTGATTTTGAGAATGAAGACAATTTGATAATAGGAGTAAATTAGAAAGTTGCTTAAAATTGCATGCTCTATCTGAATCCCAAAAGAAAACATTTGGGTTCAGTGTCCCTTTAACTAGGTAGAATGGTTACTAAATAGTTATTAACTATTTAATAACTACCTAGCTAAAATAAATACAAATTGACCTGTAAAATAAAACCTAACCTGTCTTACACTAACACCTAACCTAACCCTACAATTAAATAAATTCCCTAAATTAAATACAATTAACTAAATTCAAAACAATTAGCTAAATTACAAAAAAAACACTAAATTACAGAAAATAAAAAACAAATTACAAGATCTTTAAACTAATTACACCTAATCTAATAGCCCTATCAAAATAAAAAAATCCCACCCAAAATAAAAAAAAACCTAGCCTAAACTAAACTACCAATAGCCCTTAAAAGGGCCTTTTGCGGGGCATTGCCCCAAAGAAATCAGCTCTTTTACCTGTAAAAAAAAAAAATACAACCAACCCCCCCAACAGTAAAGCCCACCACCCACACAACCAACCCCCCAAATAAAACCCTAACTAATAAAACCTAAGCTCCCCATTGCCCTGAAAAGGGCATTTGGATAGACATTGCCCTTAAAAGGGCATTTAGCTCTATTGCGGCCCAAAGCCCTAACCTAAAAAAAACACTAACCCCCGAAGATCCACTTACCGGGAGAAGTCTTTATCCAAGCGACAAGATGTCCTCAACGAAGCTGGCACAAGTGGTCCTCCAGACGGGCAGAAGTCTTCACCCAGATGGCATCTTCTATCTTCATCCTTCCGACGAGGTGCGGCTCCATCTTCAAGACATCCGGCACGGAGCATCCTCTTCAATCAACGTCGTCTTCTGGAATGAATGTTTCTTTAAGTGACATCATCCAAGATGGCGTCCCTTAGATTCCGATTGGCTGATAGAATTCTATCAGTCAATCGGAATTAAGGTTGAAAAAAATCCTATTGGCTGATCTAGGATTGAGCTCGCATTCTATTGGCTGTTCCAATCAGCCAATAGAATGCAAGCTCAATCCTATTGGCTGATTGGATCAGCCAATAGGATTGAAGTTCAATCCGATTGGCTGATTGCATCAGCCAATAGGATTTTTTCAACCTTAATTCCGATTGGCTGATAGAATTCTATCAGCCAATCGGAATCTAAGGGACACTATCTTGGATGACGTCATTTAAAGGAACCTTCATTCCAGAAGAAGTCAATGATTGAAGAGGATGCTCCGCGCTGGATGTCTTGAAGATGGAGCCGCTCCGTGTCGGAAGGATGAAGATAGAAGATGCCGTCTGGATGAAGACTTCTGCCCGTCTGGAGGACCACTTCTGCCCGTCTGGAGGACCACTTCTGCCCGTCTGGAGGACCACTTCTGCCGGCTTCGTTGAGGACATCTTGCCGCTTGGATGAAGACTTCTCCCAGCAAGTGGCTCTTCGGGGGTTAGTGATAGGATTTTTTAAGGGTGTATTGGGTGGGTTTTATTTTTAGGTTAGGGCTTTGGGCCGCAATAGAGATAAATGCCCTTTTAAGGGCAATGCCCATCCAAATGCCCTTTTCAAGGCAATGGGGAGCTTAGGTTTTTTCAGTTAGGGTTTTATTTGGGGGGTTGGTTGTGTGGGTGGTGGGTGGGTTTTACTGTTGGAGGGGTTGTTTGTATTTTTATTTACAGGTAAAAGAGCCGATTTCTTTGGGGCAATGCCCTGCAAAAGGCCCTTTTAAGGGCTATTGGTAGTTTAGTTTAGGCTAGGTTTTTTTTATTTTGGGTGGGCTTTTTTATTTTGATAGGGCTATTAGATTAGGTGTAATTAGTTTAACCCCTTAAGGACCAGCGACGTACCCTGTATGTCGCTGGCCTTTTTTTGGGACTTGATTGTTTTATAGCGCGGTCTTGCCACCAGCGTTGAGACTGCTTTATTCCACAAAGCCTGCTGGAGGGAGTGCATTAATAGCGTGTTCTTGCTAGACTTGTGCTATTATGTCCTGAAAAAAACCTTAACGACCAGTGACATACAGGGTACATTGTGGTCATTAAGGGGTTAAAGATCTTGTAATTTGTTTTTTATTTTCTGTAATTTGGTGTTTTTTTTTTTGTAATTTAGCTAATTGTTTTGAATTTAGTTAATTGTATTTAATTAAGGGAATTTATTTAATTGTAGGGTTAGGTTAGGTGTTAGTGTAAGACAGGTTAGGTTTTATTTTACAGATCACAATTTGTATTTATTTTAGCTAGGTAGTTATTAAATAGTTAATAACTATTTAGTAACTATTCTACCTAGTTAAAATAAATACAAACTTGCCTGTAAAATAAAAATAAACCCTAGCAACGATGTAACTATTAGTTATATTGTAGCTAGCTTAGGGTTTATTTTACAGGTATTTAGTTTTAAATAGGAATTATTTAGATAATGATAGTAAGTTTTATTTAGATTTTAATTATATTTAAGTTAGGGGGTGTTAGGGTAGACTTAGATTTAGGGGTTAATAAATTTAATATAGGGGCGGCAGATTAGGTGTTAAAAATGTAGGTAGGTGGTGGCGATGTTAGGGACAGCAGATTAGGGGATAATAATATTTAATGTTTGCGAGGCGGGAGTGCGGCGGTTTAGTGGTTAATATGTTTATTCTAGTGGCGGCGATGTCCGGAGCAGAAGATTTAGGGGTTAATAATTTTATTTTAGTGTTTGCGATGCGGGAGGGCCTCAGTTTAGGGGTTAATAGGTAGTTTATGGGTGTTAGTGTACTTTTTAGCACTTTAATTATGAGTTTTATGCTACAGCGTTGTAGTGTAAAACTCATAACTACTGACTTTAAAATGCGGTACGAATCTTGACGGGATAGGGTGTACCGCTCACTTTTTGGCCTCCTAGGACAAGCTCGTAATACCGGCACTATGGAAGTCCCATGGAAAAAAGACTATACGCAATTTGCGTAAGTTGATTTGCGGTACGGCCAAAAAAGTGCGCAGTGTCCCTATATCTGCAAGACTCGTAATAGCAGCGGTCGTAAAAAAGCAGCGTTATGAGGCTTAACGCTGCTTTTTTTTACTCATAAAGCAAGACTCGTAATCTAGCCGATTATTTGTAATACATTCTATAATGGAGCAATTACTGAAACCTGGCTATCTTTCTCTGACACTGCTTCCATTGCTGCTCTCACACACGGTGGTCTCGACTTTAGCCACACACCTAGGCCAGTTGAGAAACATGGTGGCGGTGTTGGAATCTTACTCTCCCCCTCCTGCTCCTATCAATACCTTCCTCCATTTTCATCTCTCTCCTTTTCTTCCTTGAAGTCCACTGCATTTGACTGTTCTCCCCCCTCTCTCTCAGAGTGGCAGTTATCTATCGCCCCCCTGGACAAACCTCCCAATTCCTTGACAACTTTGTAGAGAGAAAGTGAGGAAGCGAGGCAAAAAATACACCTACTCTGGTGACTTCAACATTCCCATTGATAACCCATCTGCCCCCGCTGCCTCTAAACTTCTCTCACTCACTAACTCCTTTGGCCTCTCACAATCCACCCTATTCCCTATTCACCGCGATGGACACTCCATCGATCTGGTATTCTCCTATCTCTGCTCTCTCTCTGATGTTGCCTGTCACCCATTTCCCATCTCAGACCACCATTTGCTCACCTTTAATCTTAAAATACAGGCTAAACCGACTTCGCCCCCCGCCCCTGTAGAAATCTGCACACTCTTGCTCTTCCCCAACTACGCAAAGCCCCACAACGTCAGCTCCAGCCCTGGCACTCTCAGCAAACACGCTACCTACAAAAATGCTCCTGCGCTGCTAAAAGTGCGTGGAGGAAATCCCGCTCTGAACCTGATTTAATCCATTATAAGTTCATTCTTTATTCTTACACTTCTGCCCTTCACTTAGCTAAGCAAACCTACTTCTCTTATATCCACTCACTCCTCAAACCCTAAAATACTCTTCTCTATTTTCAACTCTCTCCTCTACCCTCCTGCACCACCCCCTTCATCTGCATTCAGTGTTCAAGACCTGGCTGACTGCTTTTTCAATAAAACACTTACCATCCGAAGCAACATCCCAACACAAGCCCGCAATCTTCCAACTTCGCTCCCAGTCACCCCCTCGGCTACACTCTGCACCCTCCTCCCAACCACTAAGTGGGTTCTCTTTTGTCTTCCTCACACCTCACTACCTGCCCACTTGACCCTATTCCTTCACATCTAATACCTTCTCTGTCTCCCACCCTCACACCAGCTCTTACTCACATATTCAACCTATCCTTTTCTACCAGTTTATTCCCTGCCTCATTCAAAAATGCAAAGATCACCCCCAAACTAAAAAAACCCTCCCTCGACCCAAACTCTCCTGAAAATTACTGCCCCATATCACTGCTCCTGCTAGCTTAAAAAATCCTTGAAAAACTAGTCTTCGATCGCCTAACCCACTACCTGTCCTCAAACTCATTGCTCGACCCCCTGCAATCTGGCTTCCATCCCCAACACTCAACTGAGACTGCCCTCACCAAGGTTAAAAACGATCTCCTTTCCGCTAAAAACAATGGCTACTACTCTATACTCATCTTACTTGACCTATCTGCTGCCTTTGACACTGTTCACCATCCCATCAGAGTACTGACTCACAAACCTTTCTCCAGGCCATCCTGAAGAAAGGATAAAATACGGGGAATCCTCACCCGGCTCAAAGAGAAACCTTTAGATTTGCACCAATAAAGATATTTACGCCATACCTTATGGTAAATCTCATGAGTAACAGGATTGCGAGCCTGAAGCAAGTATCAATGACCGCTTCAGAAAAAACACGCCTAGACAGAACTAGGCGTTCAATCTCCAAGCAGTCAGCTGCAGAGAATCCTGATTTGGATGGAGGAAAAGACCCTGAATTAGAAGGTCCTTCCTCAGAGGTAACCTCCAAGGAGGTAGAGATGACATCCTTACCAGATCCGCCAACCAGATCCTGCGAGGTCATGCAGGAGCTATTAGAATTACTGATGCTCTCTCCTGTTTGATACGAGCAATGACTCGTGGGAGTAGAAGAAACAGAAGAAACAGGTATGCCAGAGAGAAAGTCCAAGGAACAGCTAAAGGATCTTTTGACCTAGAACTGTACCTTGGAAGCTTGGCGTTTTGACGAGACGTCTTCAGATCCAAGTCCGGAACCCCCCACCTGAGGGTTATCATAGAGAACACTTCCGAATGGAGAGCCCACTCCCCGGGAAGAAAAGTCGGTCTGTTTAGAAAATCCACCTCCCAGCAGATAGGAGACAAACGTGAGCTTCCGCCCACTGCAGAATGCGAGTCACCTCCTACATAGCCAAGGAACTTCGAGTCCCCCCCCTAGTGAATGATGAAGCTACTGAGGTGATGTTGACCGACTGAAAATACATAAACTGGACAAAAGATAATTGAAGCCAAGTAGTCAAGACATTGAAGATTGCTATGAACTCTTAGATGTTTACCTGGAAGAGAAGACTCCTCCTGAGTCCAGCGTCCATGAGCTTTTATAAAGAGCCCCAAACTGCTCCCCAGCCTAGACAGCTGGCGTCCGTGGTCACAATCACCCAGGAAGGTCTCAGGAAGCATGTGCCCCGAGACAGAAGGTCCTGAGAATCCACCACAACAGAGAGGCTCCTTTAGGGGAACCAGATTTATCCTCTGTGAGAGATCTGAGAGGTTTCCGTTCCATTGTCTGAGAATGCAAAATTGAAGATGTCTCAGATGGAAACGATTAAAACTAATAATGTCCATGGATGCAGCCATCAGACCATTACTGACCCACAGATGGATGGACAGAGAATTGAAGAGAAAAATCAAGCTATCTGGCACCAAAGAACTCTATGCCAGAGTCACCTTCCAAGTAAGCGGAGAAAAGACAAAGATCCGTAAGGATTCCGCTAAATGAAAAATCCTGAAAACCGGCTATTGCCAGAAGAGTCCCTAGAGCCTTCTAAAAGATTTGGGGGACAGAGACTGAACTGAAAAGGTAGGGCTAACCTTGATAAAAGCATAACCAAGATCAGTAGTTGGTTCAAACCAACAACCATGGAAAACCACAAAGCCAACCAAAAGGCCACATAGGCCTGAATGGCCTAACCCTAAGAACGTCCCAGGGGAGAAAATAAATCTCTTTTATATATATATATATATATATATATATATATATATATATATATATATATATATATATATACACACACACACACATACATACACATATAATATTTGTATATATCTATATGTATATCTTATATCCTTCATCTGAGAAAGGAAAACGTATTAGTGTTCAAAGAACATTAAACAATTTGACATGGTTCATGAACAATACATGTCACAAATAGTAGAAATTCCTTCCCTAACAAGGGAAAAAATAGATTAGTGACCAAAGAACCCTAAAGAATTTGGAATGTTACATGAACAATACACGACACAAATAATAAAAATCCATTCCATAAGAAGGGAACAAAATATATTAGTGTTAAAAGCACACTAAAGAATTGGAATGATACATGAAGAATACATGTCACAAAATTTAGAAATTCCTTCCCTAAGAAGGAAAAAAAACTATTAAAGCTCTAAAAAATCCTAAAGAGTTAGAATGTTACATGAACAATACATGTCACAAATATTCAAAATTCCTTCCCTTGCGACAGGAAAAAAGAAATCAGTGTTCAAAGCACACTAAAGAATCTGTAATGTAACATGAACAATACATGCCACAAATAGCAATTTCTTCCCTGTGAAGGAAAAAATTATGTGTTCAAAGAACACTAAATAATTTGGAGAGGCATGTCCCAAATTTTAGAATTCTTCCCTGAGAAGGGAAAAAAAATATATACCTAAAAAACCTAATTTGAAGTCAAGAAATTAGAATCAGCCTATACAGATATATAAATCTCATCTAGCCCTCTGAAGGGCCTTGTAAGGACAACCTTCTTACTGCAGAAGCCGTAAAATAAAAAGTTACAGGTAGAAAACATAAGACACCACAAGGTGGCATACAACACTTCCCAAAGAACGCCTGTCCGTAATTCATTAAGGGACCGTCAAAGAACCGTTTATGTTTTCCATAGTAAACTAGGAAAAATAAACAACTTAGTGTCCTAAGATCACTAAATAATTTGGACAAATTCCTCTCAGTTATTGAAAATTAATAACAAATGTAATAACATCAAAGCACCACAAGATGGCACCAAATGCCAAGGAATAACTGGAGAACAGATATTTTTAGAACAGGGAAAATAAATATATGTCTATATAAGCAAGACCATTTTAATTTTAACTCCCTTGGCTTTACATTTTTAACCTAGTCCCTGAGAAGGGAAAAGGAGTATAAAAAACAAAATGTATGCTTACCCGATAATTTTTTTTTTTTTTTGATACTGTGAGTCCACAGATCATCTAATTACTATTTGGAATATCACTCCTGGTCAGCAGCAAGAGGAGGCAAAGAGCACCACAGCCAAGCTGTTAAATATCACCTCCCTTCCCTCCAACCCCAGTCATTCGACCGAAGTAAAAGGAGAGAAAAGAAGCAACAAGGTGCAGAGGTGCCTGAGGTTTATAAAACAGAACCTGTCTAAACAAACAGGCCGGACCGTGGACTCACCGTGTCAAGAAATAAATAAATCTATCAGGTAAGTATACATTTTGTTTTCTTTCTAATGACACGTGAGTCCACGGATCATCTAATTACTATTGGGAATCAGAGGACACAGATGATAAGGGGGGGACAAGACAGGAACCTAAACGGAAGGCACCACTGCTTGAAGAACCTTTCTCCCAAAAGAAGCCTCAGCCGAGGCAAAAGTATCAAATGTATAGAATTTGGAAAAAGTGTGTAGAGAGGACTAAGTTGCAGCCTTGCAAATCTGTTCCACAGAAGCTTCATTTTTGAATGCCCAAGAAGAGGAAACAGCTCTAGTAGAATGAGCCGTGACTCTCTCAGAAGGCTGCTATTCAGCAGTTTCATAGGCCAAGCAAATGATAATCTTCAGCCACAAGGAAAGAGAAGTAGCCGTAGCTTTCTGACCCTTACGTTTCCCAGAGAAAACAACAAATAGAGCCGAAGACTGGCGAAAATCCTTAGTCGCCTGTAAATAGTATTTCAGCGCACACACAACATCTAGGTCTAGAGGCAAACGCTCCTTATGAGAAGAAGGGTTAGGACACAAAGAAGGAACAACAATTTCTTGATTAATGTTCCTATCTGAAACCACCTTAGGAAGGAACCCTAACTTAGTACGCAGAACTACCTAATCAGAATGAAAAATAAGATAAGGGGATTCACACTGCAACGCCGAGAGTTCTGAGACTCTGCAGGCAGAAGAAATTGCAACAAGAAACAAAACTTTACAAGATAACTTAATATCTAAGGAATGCATAGGCTCAAACGGAGCCTGTTGAAGAACTTTAAGAACAAGGTTAAAACTCCAGGGAGGATTAACAGGTTTGAACACAGGCCTGATTCTGACCAAGGCCTGACAGAAAGATTGCACGTCTGGTACATCAGCCAGACGTTTATGCAACAAAATAGAAAAGGCAGATATTTGACCCTTCAAAGTACTCGCAGATAAACCCTTCTCCAGACCTTCCTGGAGAAAGGACAAAATTCTAGGAATCCGAAATCTACTCCAAGAGTAGCCTCTGGATTCACACCAATGCAAATATTTACACCATATCTTATGGTAAATCTTTCTAATCACAGGCTTACGAGCCTGAATCATGGTCTCAATGACCGACTCTGAAAACCCACACTTAGCTAAAATTAAGTGTTCAATCTCCAAGCAGTCAGCTTCAGAGAAACTAGATTTGGGTGAAGGAAGGGCCCTTGTAGTAGAAGGTCCTTCCTCAGTGGAAGTCTCCAAGGTGGAAGAGATGACATCTCCACTAGGTCTGCATACCAGATCCTGCGAGGCCACGCCGGTGCAATAAGGATCACCGAAACCCTCTCCTGTTTGATTCGAGCAATGACCCGAGGAAGGAGGGCGAATGGTGGAAATAGGTTTGCTAGACTGAAATTCCAAGGGACAGCCAGAGCATCTATCAGTACCGCCTGTGGATCCCTCGACACGTACCTCGGGAGCTTGGCATTCTGACGAGATGCCATGAGATCCAGTTCTGGCTGTCCCCATTTGAGAATTAAGCTGGAAAAGTACATTTATGCTTACCTGATAAATTAATTTCTTCTATGGTACGACGAGTCCACGGATTCATCCTTTATTTGTGGGATATTATCCTCCTGCTAACAGGAAGTGGCAGAGAGCACCACAGCAGATCTATCTATATAGCTCCTCCCTTAGCTCCACCCCCCAGTCATTCAACCGAAGGTACAGGAAGAAAAAGGAGAAACTAAAAGGTGCAGAGGTGACTGAAGTTTAAAATCAAAATTTTTTTTTTTTTTTTTTTGTCGTTTGTATGTTACGTAATTTGTGGTTATTTTGGTTGACTGATGAATGTGTACTATTTTTGGCCATTTCTCCTGCACTGATCTGTAAGCTGCAAATATATAGGCAGAATATCTTTGGGATATATTCAAAGATAGGGATAGTTCAGAGCAGAGAATCTTAACGCTTGATTGATCAAGAGGTGAGGGGGGAAGGGAGGGGAAGAGAGGGGTTCACAGGAGAGAGGAGTCCAGGCGTATTGGGATAGGCGTGCTGGAGCCCACTATTTCTATCCGAGGTGGGGTCCGGTTTGTTTCAACTTTTTAATGAATATAACTAGGGTAATGGATTATACATATGCTAGCTCGGTCGAAAATGTTAGCGACCACTTGTAATTGGACGCATTATATTCTCCTCTTATGTTTTTCGTTCTGGGGATCTTGGGTACACATTACATGACCAGACACTCTAATGCTGAGACCATTAGTAATCGCCAGGGGGAGATATCAAGTGACTGGTATGTAATGCGATACACTATATCTGTGTTGTACTTTCTTGTTTTCATGTTCTAGCATATTTTTGTTAAATTTTTGAATGTGTAACACATGCTTTGTTATTATCCCTTGATACAAAAAAAAAAAAAAAAAAAAGATTTAAAAAAAAATAATATATATATATATATACTTTATATAACATTTAAACCTATAACATCCTTCCTGTTTCTAAGCCACTACAGACAGCCTCTTACCACATGCTTTTTATTAGCTTTTCACAACAGGATACTGCTAGTTCATGTGAGCCATATAGATAACAGTGTGCCCTTTCCCATAAAGTTGTGCAGGACACAGCGCTGATTGGCTAAAATGCAAGTCTGTCAAAAGAACTGAAATAAGGGGGCAGTCTGCAGAGGCTTAGATACAAGGTAATTACAGAGGTAAAAAGTGTATTAATATAACAGAATTGGTTATGCAAACTTGTGGAATGGGTAATAAAGGGATTATCTATCTTTTTAAACAAGGGTTTTAGCTTAGGAGCCAGCCCATTTTTGGTTCAGCACCCTAGAAAAAGAGGAAAAAATAAAATAAATAAAATAAAAAAATATAGTCTGTCTTAAAATGACAGGGCGGGCCGTGGACTCGTCGTACCATAGAAGAAATTAATTTATCAGGTAAGCATAAATTTACTTTTCTTCTATAAGGTACGACGAGTCCACGGATTCATCCTTTACTTGTGGGATACAATACCAAAGCTACAGGACACGGATGAACGGGAGGGACAAGACAGATCGCTAAACAGAAGGCATCACTGCTTGAAGAACTTTTCTCCCAAAAATAGCCTCCGAAGAAGCAAAAGTATCAAATTTGTAAAATTTGTAAAAGGTATGAAGCGAAGACCAAGTCGCAGCCTTACAAATTTGTTCAACAGAAGCATCATTTTTAAAAGCCCATGTGGAAGCCACCGCTCTAGTAGAGTGAGCTGTAATTCTTTCAGGAGGTTGATGTCCAGCAGTCTCGTATGCCAAACGGATGATGCTTTTCAGTCAAAAAGAAAGAGAGGTAGCCGTAGCTTTTTCACCTCTACGTTTTCCAGAATAGACAACAAACAAAGAAGATGTTTGATGGAAATCTTTGGTCGCTTGCAAGTAAAACTTCAAAGCACGAACTACGTCCAAGTTGTGCAACAGACGCTCCTTCTTAGAGGAAGGATTAAGACACAGAAAAGGAACAACAATTTCCTGATTAATATTCTTATTAGTAACAACCTTAGGAAGGAATCCAGGTTTGGTACGCAAAACCACCTTATCAGCATGGAAAACAAGATAAGGTGAGTTGCATTGCAATGCAGATAGTTCAGAAACTCTTCGAGCCGAAGAGATAGCAACTAAAAACAGAACTTTCCAAGATAGAAGCTTAATATCTATGGAATGCATAAGTTCAAACGGAACCCCTTGAAGAACTTTAAAAACTAAATTCAAACTCCATGGCAGATCTTATTTGTCTTATCCTGAGGAAGGGCATGGCCTTTTCCTCCAGTGATGTCTGAAATGATCTCTTTCAGTTCAGGCCCGAATAGAGTTTTACCTTTGAAAGGGATGGCTAAAAGCTTAGATTTTGATGATACATCAGCAGACCAGGACTTAAGCCATAACGCTCTACGCGCTAAAATGGCAAAACCTGAATTCTTTGCCGCTAATTTAGCCAGTTGAAAAGCGGCATCTGTAATGAAAGAATTAGCTAGCTTGAGAGCCCTAATTCTAGCCAGAATATCATTCAATGGGGTCTCAACCTGAAGAGGCTCCTCCAGAGCCTCGAACCAAAAAGCAGCTGCAGTAGTTACAGGAACAATGCACGCTATAGGTTGCAGAAGAAAACCCTGATGAACAAATATTTTCTTTAGGAGACCCTCTAATTTTTTATCCATAGGATCTTTGAAAGCACAACTGTCCTCAATAGGTATAGTTGTACGCTTAGCCAGGGTAGAAATAGCTCCCTCCACCTTAGGGACCGTCTGCCACGAGTCCCGCATGGTGTCTGATATGGGAAACATTTTCTTAAAAGTAGGAGGGGGAGCGAACGGAATACCTGGTCTATCCCACTCCTTAGTAACAATGTCCGAAATTCTCTTAGGGACCGGAAAAACATCAGTGTAGGCAGGAACCTCTAGATATCTGTCCATTTTATATAATTTCTCTGGAACTACAATAGGGTCACAATCATCCAGAGTCGCTAAAACCTCCCTGAGCAACAAGCGGAGGTGTTCTAGTTTAAATTTAAAAGCCGTCATATCTGAGTCTGTCTGAGGGAACATCTTTCCTGAACCAGAAATCTCTCCCTCAGACAGCAAATCCCTCACCTCCAACTCAGAACATTGTGAGGGTACATCGGATATGGCTAATAAAGCGTCAGAGGGCTCAGCATTTGTTCTCACACCAGACCTACTGCGCTTCCCCTGCAACCCAGGCAGCTTAGATAAAATCTCTGTGAGGGTAGTATTCATAACTGCGACCATATCTTGCAGGGTGAAAGAATTAGACGCACTAGAAGTACTTGGCGTCGCTTGTGCGGGCGTTAATGGTTGTGACACTTGGGGAGAATTAGATGGCATAACTTGATTCCCTTCTGACTGAGAATCATCCTGCGACATACTTTTATTATGTCTGAAATAATTTCCTTCAATTCTGGCCCAAAAAGGGTCTTACCTTTGAAAAGAATATTAAGCAATTTTGTCTTGGAAGATACATCCGCCGACCAAGACTTTAGCCAGAGCGCTCTGCGCGCCACAATTGCAAACCCTGAATTTTTCGCCGCTAACCTCGCCAATTGAAAAGCGGCATCTAAAATAAAGGAATTAGCTAACTTAAGTGCGTGAATTCTGTCCATGACTTCCTCATATGGAAACAAAAACACGCCGCCGTAGTGACAGGAATAATGCACGAAATTGGTTGGAGGAGGAAACCTTGCTGAACAAAAATCTTTTTAAGCAAACCCTCCAATTTTTTATCCATAGGATCTTTGAAAGCACAATTGTCCTCAATGGGAATAGTTGTGCGTTTGGCTAGCGTAGAAACTGCCCCCTCAACCTTAGGGACTGTTTGCCATGCGTCCTTCTTTGGGTCGACCATGGGGAACATTTTCTTAAATATAGGAGGTGGGACAAAAGGTATGCCTGGTTTCTCCCACTCCTTAGTCACTATGTCCGCCACCCTTTTAGGTATCGGAAAGGCATCAGGGTGCACAGGGACCTCTAGGAATTTGTCCATTTTGCACAATTTTTCTGGAATGACCAAAGAGTCACAATCATCCAGCGTAGTTAGTACCTCCTTAAGTAAGGCGCGGAGATGCTCTAACTTAAATTTAAACGTCACAACATCAGGTTCTGCCTGTTGAGAAATTCTTCCTGAATCAGAAATTTCTCCCTCCGACAAACCCTCCCTCACTGCCAATTCTGACTGGTGTGAGGGTATGACAGATAAATTATCGTCAGCGCACTCTTGCTCTACTGTATTTAAAACTGAGCAATCACGCTTTCTTTGAAATGCTGGCATTTTGGATAAAATATTAGCTATAGAATTATCCATTACTGCCGTTAATTGTTGCATAGTAACAAGCATTGGCGCGCTAGATGTACTAGGAATCGCCTGTGCGGGCATAACTGGTATTGACACAGAAGGAGAGGATGATGAACTATCCCCACTACCTTCATTTGAGGAATCATCTTGGGCAACCTTATTAAATGTGACAGTACTGTCCTTACTTTGTCTGGACGCCATGGCACAATTATCACATACATTTGAAGGGGGGGCGACCTTGGCCTCCATACATACAGAACATGATCTATCTGAAGGTACAGACATGTTAGAAAGGCTTATACAGACTATTAATGCAATAAAACCGTTTTTAAACAAAACTGTTACTGTCTCTTTAAATGTTCAACAGAGCACACTTTATTTCTGGATATGTGAAAAACTATGAAGGAAATATCCGATCTTTACCAAATTTGCACCCTAGTGTCTTAATGCCTTAAAAGTATTGCACCCCAATTTTCAAGTTTGTAACCCCTTAAATGAGGAAACCGGAGCTGTTTTATCAGTTAGCAATTTTAAACCCACTACAGTCCCAGCCACAGCGTTTGCTGCGGCTTCACCTGTCCTTGGGGGTTATTCGTCACAAAAATAAGCCTTCCAGGAACGTTTTTAATGGCCACTAGACCCTCTCACATAAAGCTGCATGCACTGCATCCAAAAGAAACTGCGCAATTATGGCGCAAAAATGAGGCTCTGCCTACTAGAGTGAAAGGCCCTTCCTGACTGGAAAGGTGTCTAAACGACTGCCTGGCGCCTAAAAACGTTACCCCATTATTCTCAGGTTTTAAAAACACTTCAAACCACATATAAATATCGAATAAAGCAATCGATTTAGCCAGGGCCGGTGCTAGGATTTTTGGCTACATAGGCAAAGACACATTTTGCCGTCCCCCCCCCCCCAAAAAAAAATATAAAAATTGATATACCCTGTGTAATAGATATTTCTGCATGACATAAATGTGCAGGTAACAACATTTACCTACACACGCACATACTCATACAATTTTACACATGCATACATATTTTCACACACACACATATTTACAGATACATACATACACATTTACACATACATACACACTCACATTTACATATACATACACACACACACATATTTACAAATACATACACACACACATATTTACAAATACATACGTACACATTTTTACACATACACATATTTACATATACACACATATTTACATATACACTTATACACACACATATTTACATATACATACACATATTTACATATACATACACATATTTACATATACATACACATACATCTACACATACTTACACACACATATTTACACATACACACATTTACACATACACACACACAAATATTTACATATACATACACACACATACACATATTTATACATACACACATTTACACATACACACACACAAATATTTACACATACATACACATATTTATACATACACACATTTACACATACACACACACATTTACACATACACATTTATACATACACACACACACATTTATACATACACACACACATTTACACATACACATTTACACATACACACACACACATTTATACATACACACACACATTTACACATACACATTTACACATACACACACACACATTTACACATACACACACACACACATTTACACATACATACACACACATATTTATACATACACACACACACACATATTTACACATATATTTACACATACATACACACACATAAATACACACATTTACACATACAAACACACACATATATTTACACATACATACACATTCATACACATACATTTAAACATACATAAACACACATATTTACAGCAGCATAAGTGTCATGTCACTCTGAATTCACGTCTTATATCCCCAAGTTGAGCTGAGACACAGCCAAGCAAAACTCTCTCCCTACCCATCCCCCTCTCCTGTTTGCCTCCCCTCTGCTTACTGTGAGGGGCTTGTGTCCACTCCGAATTTCCCAGTTACATTGTGACCTCCCTCTGCAGGAACAGCTCCCTGGCTTATAAATCTTGTTTAACGAGCAGAGCACAGTATCTCTCTGCACGGAGCTAGGACTGCATTAAGCAGATACTCCCACAAATGGCACTAAGGGTTAAACACAGTGCTTTTAGGACATTAACATATATATACACACAACAGCCCTGCATAAATCAGAAAAATATATATATTTAAAAAAACAAAGAAAGCCTGTCCTTTAAAAGCAAGTGTTTATTTAAGCAAATGGTTCAGAACATGCAACATGGAAAAACAGAATTTATGTTTACCTGATAAATTACTTTCTCCAACGGTGTGTCCGGTCCACGGCGTCATCCTTACTTGTGGGATATTCTCTTCCCCAACAGGAAATGGCAAAGGGTCACATGATCCCTCCTAGGCTCCGCCTACCCCAGTCATTCGACCGACGTAAAGGAGGAATATTTGCATAGGAGAAACCATATGATACCGTGGTGACTGTAGTTAAAGAAAATAAATTATCAGACCTGATTAAAAAACCAGGGCGGGCCGTGGACCGGACACACCGTTGGAGAAAGTAATTTATCAGGTAAACATAAATTCTGTTTTCTCCAACATAGGTGTGTCCGGTCCACGGCGTCATCCTTACTTGTGGGAACCAATACCAAAGCTTTAGGACACGGATGAAGGGAGGGAGCAAATCAGGTCACCTAAATGGAAGGCACCACGGTTTGCAAAACCTTTCTCCCAAAAATAGCCTCAGAAGAAGCAAAAGTATCAAACTTGTAAAATTTGGTAAAAGTGTGCAGTGAAGACCAAGTCGCTGCCCTACATATCTGATCAACAGAAGCCTCGTTCTTGAAGGCCCATGTGGAAGCCACAGCCCTAGTGGAATGAGCTGTGATTCTTTCAGGAGGCTGCCGTCCGGCAGTCTCATAAGCCAATCTGATGATGCTTTTAATCCAAAAAGAGAGAGAGGTAGAAGTTGCTTTTTGACCTCTCCTTTTACCAGAATAAACAACAAACAAGGAAGATGTTTGTCTAAAATCCTTAGTAGCATCTAAATAGAATTTTAGAGCGCGAACAACATCCAAATTGTGCAACAAACGTTCCTTCTTTGAAACTGGATTCGGACACAAAGAAGGCACGACTATCTCCTGGTTAATGTTTTTGTTAGAAACAACTTTCGGAAGAAAACCAGGTTTAGTACGTAAAACCACCTTATCTGCATGGAAAACCAGATAAGGAGGAGAACACTGCAGAGCAGATAATTCTGAAACTCTTCTAGCAGAAGAAATTGCAACCAAAAACAAAACTTTCCAAGATAATAACTTAATATCAACGGAATGCAAGGGTTCAAACGGAACCCCCTGAAGAACTGAAAGAACTAAGTTGAGACTCCAAGGAGGAGTCAAAGGTTTGTAAACAGGCTTGATTCTAACCAGAGCCTGAACAAAGGCTTGAACATCTGGCACAGCTGCCAGCTTTTTGTGAAGTAACACAGACAAGGCAGAAATCTGTCCCTTCAAGGAACTTGCCGATAATCCTTTCTCCAATCCTTCTTGAAGAAAGGATAGAATCTTAGGAATCTTTACCTTGTTCCAAGGGAATCCTTTAGATTCACACCAACAGATATATTTTTTCCATATTTTGTGGTAAATTTTTCTAGTTACAGGCTTTCTGGCCTGAACAAGAGTATCAATAACAGAATCTGAAAACCCTCGTTTTGATAAGATCAAGCGTTCAATCTCCAAGCAGTCAGCTGGAGTGAGACCAGATTCGGATGTTCGAACGGACCTTGAACAAGAAGGTCTCGTCTCAAAGGTAGCTTCCATGGTGGAGCCGATGACATATTCACCAGATCTGCATACCAAGTCCTGCGTGGCCACGCAGGAGCTATCAAGATCACCGACGCCCTCTCCTGATTGATCCTGGCTACCAGCCTGGGGATGAGAGGAAACGGCGGGAATACATAAGCTAGTTTGAAGGTCCAAGGTGCTACTAGTGCATCTACTAGAGTCGCCTTGGGATCCCTGGATCTGGACCCGTAGCAAGGAACCTTGAAGTTCTGACGAGAGGCCATCAGATCCATGTCTGGAATGCCCCACAATTGAGTAATTTGGGCAAAGATTTCCGGATGGAGTTCCCACTCCCCCGGATGTAATGTCTGACGACTCAGAAAATCCGCTTCCCAATTTTCCACCCCTGGAATGTGGATTGCAGACAGGTGGCAGGAGTGAGTCTCCGCCCATTGAATGATTTTGGACTGAGCATGCACAGTTGTAATGGTCTTAGATGAATGCGCGCAAAAGGAACTATGTCCATTGCCGCTACCATCAAACCTATTACTTCCATGCACTGCGCTATGGAAGGAAGAGGAACGGAATGAAGTGTTTGACAAGAGTTTAGAAGTTTTGTTTTTCTGGACAGTTAAACACTAAAAAACTCTAAGCCATCTCCGTGGAGATGTTGCCTGTACAACGGCAAAGAGAATGACTGGGGTAGGCGGAGCCTAGGAGGGATCATGTGACCAGCTTTGCTGGGCTCTTTGCCATTTCCTGTTGGGGAAGAGAATATCCCACAAGTAAGGATGACGCCGTGGACCGGACACACCTATGTTGGAGAAATAGCTCAGACAGTGGAGTAAAAGTAAACTTGTAGTTAACTGTCTGAGCTATTTTCCGTGGTGCAGTTTCTGAGCCTGTTTGCTTAAATAAACACTTGCTTTTGCTTGCAGGACAGGCTTTGTTTTTTCTATACGCTTTACTTTAATACAGGTTTTGCTTTACCTGTGACTGTCTGCTGCCATGCCAAATCAGAACTGCTGAGTGCTGAGCTACTTGAAGTTCCAGCCAGGACAGCGCAACTCCTGCTCCAGCAGCTCCACCCCCTCATCCTTTCCCTACAGAAGCCCGCGCGCACTGAACAGATGCAGCCTGTGCGCGCGGGAAACATTTGAATTCAGCAAATATTTTTAAAAATGTAACTTAGCTACACATATGTATTAGCACGGCACCCCAATTTCTCAATTCGCCCTAAGAAAATTTAAGGTTATCTATCTAGACTGGGGGCAGACCGCAACGCAATCTGCAAATGTAAAAAAAAAAATTTTTTTTTGCTGCTGCAAGTTGTCAGTTGTCACCGGCATTTTGCGCCCACATACTGTGGCGCCCTAAGGCCATTGCCTAACTTGCCTTTATGCAAGCGCCGGCCCTGGATTTAGCCCACAAAAGTGTCAACCAGTATATAGCCCATTAATAAGCCTTCATTCTGTTATGAGTCAAAGAAAATGGCTTACCGATCCCAAAGAGGGAAAATGACAGCCTTCTAGCATTACTCAGTCTTGTTAGAAAATGTACTAGTCATACCTTGAGCAGAAAAGTCTGCAAACTGTTCCCCCCAACTGAAGTTCTCTGGGCTCAACAGTCCTGCGTGGGAACAGCAATTGATTTTAGTTACTGCTGCTAAAATCATACTCCTCTTTTAAACAGAACTCTTCATCCTTTTCTGTTTTAGAGTAAATAGTACAAACCAGCACTATTTTAAAATAACAAACTCTTGATAGAAGAATAAAAAACTACAACTAACACCACATACTCTTCACCATCTCCGTGGAGATGCTACTTGTTCAGAGCGGCAAAGAGAATGACTGGGGGGCGGAGCCTGAGGAGGGGCTATATGGGCAGCTTTTGCTGTGCTCTTTGCCATTTCCTGTTGGGGAAGAGAATATTCCCACAAGTAAGGATGACGCCGTGGACCGGACACACCAATGTTGGAGAAATAGGCCCCGTCCATCTCACTCGATGTTTTGTAGGCCTAAATGAACCGCACCAGAGCGGTTCCAAACTAGCCATGTGGGTTCTGAGACCCAAAAAATAAGCCAAGTGTACCCTCAATAAAGTTGCAAAAAACGTTATTGCCCAAAAAACGTTAACAGCACTCCCAGTTCACAAAACGTTTGCCCACAAACATTCAAAACTCAGTGTCAACCATTTTTTAATTAGCCCCTTATGCAAGCTTAGTAATACCCTTCTATAACTCTTAGGATTACCGCTTACCCTTACCCTCATAAGGATACTGTCAGCCTTTCTGAAATATCATAGTCTCTCCAGAAAAAAATGACTGAACATACCTCACTGCTATATAGCATGAAAACGTTCCTCACACTGAAGTTTCTTGTACCCCTCAGCCTCTGTGGGAACTGTTCTGGATCTTAGTGACAAATGCTAAGATCATCAGCCTCCAGGCAGAAGTCTTCATCCATCTGCTGCCTGAGAGTAAATAGTACACACCGGTACCATTTAAAATAAAAAACTCTTGCTTGAAGAAAATAAAAACTAACATTTTATCACCTCTTTCACTTTACCCTTCCTAGTACTTAGAGTAGGACAAGAGAATGACTAAGGGTGGAGCTAAGGGAGGAGCTATATAGACAGCTCTGCTGTGGTGCTCTTTGCCACTTCCTGTTAGCAGGAGGATAATATCCCACAAGTAAAGGATGAATCCGTGGACTCGTTGTACCTTATAGAAGAAAACACCCCCCCGGGTGAAAGGTCTGTCTGCTCAGACAATCCACTTCCCAATTGTCCACTCCTGGAATGTAGATCGCAGATAGACAGCAGTTGTGGATCTCCGCCCACTGAATAATCTTGGCTATCTCTATCATGGCCAAGGAACTCAGAGTTCCTCCCTGATGGCTGATGTAAGCAACTGAAGTTATGTTGTCCGACTGGAACCTGATAAACCGGGCTGAAGCTAACTGAGGCTAGGCCAGAAGAGCATTGAAGATTGCCCTTAGTTCTAGAATGTTTATGGGGAGAACAGACTCCGCCCGAGTCCATGTCCCCTGAGCCTTTAGAGAGCCCCAGACTGCTCCCCACCCCAACAGGCTGGCAATCCGTTGTCACAATCACCCAGGTGGGTATGTGGAAGCAGGTTCCCTGGGAGAGATGTTCCTGAGACAACCACCAAAGAAGAGAATCTCTTGTCGCCTGATCCAGATGTAATTGTGGAGACAGACCTGCATAATCCCCGTTCCATTGTTTGAGCATGCATAAATGCAGAGGCCTGAGGTGGAAACGGGCAAACGGAATTGTGTCCATGGCAGCCACCATCAGACCGATTACCTCCATACATTGAGCCACTGACGGCCGAGGAGAGGACTGAAGTGCCCGACAAGAATCGAAGATTATTGATTTTCTGACCTCTGCCAGAAATATTTTCATTAATAGGGAAACTAATATGGTTCCCAAGAACACTACCCTGGTAGCTGGAATTAAGGAACTCTTTCCCAAATTTACCTTCCATCCGTGATAGCACAGAAAGGATAACATCTCTGTGTGGGAGTTCGCTTGTTGAAAGGATGGCGCCTGAACCAGAATATCGTCTAGATAAGGCGCCACTGCAATGCCCCGCAACCGGAGCACCCCCTCAGATGCTACTGAAGTATCTCCCTTTCAGATTTCTGGGAAGGAACATTCGGAAAAGCCACAACTGTGTCAGACACCTTACTCCTGCTAGAAAAATAAACTTAGCACTTACCTCCACAAAATCTGCTTGGCAGAAGGGCAGCTCACTAGGTTTGAGAGGCATCCTCCCTCACATGGACCTGTGGAAAAAGTTAAAGACTGAGTAATCTCCCTCAGGCTTTCAAGGTAGGGCAGCAATAAACATTTTTGGGAGGCACAGTGAGGATTATACCCCACAAGTTCCCAATTGCTTAAAAGCTACCACTACTCTACTGAAGAGACTGACATGGACTACGGCTAAACCCCAGGAAAAAAGCAGAACAAACTTGCACTGCTAAAATATAATACAATCTTGATTGAAGAATCTTCTTCCAGACACCTAAACTTTACCACCTCCTTGCTCTGAACGTAGGCAAAGAGAATGACTGGGGTTGGAGGGAAGGGAGGTGATATTTACCAGCTTTGCTGTGGTGTTCTTTGCCTCCTCCTGCTGGCCAGGAGTGATATTCCCAATAGTAATTAGATGAGAGAGCTCACCTAAGTGACTTAAGGCCGGTAGGAATGCTCACATAGACAACACTCCCCAAGTAAAGGGGACACAAAAATGTACATAAAAATATAGGATAGCTGCTAAAACAACTAACAGTATTCCTATTACACACAAAGTCCCTCTGAACAGTTACTACAGGCAATTAATACACTGTAAAGACGGAGTACATCGTTCTCCTAACATTAATTGAACAGGGAAAACAGTTAACACAAGTATGCACTCTTAATAAATAAAAGGGGGAGGGCTCCTCTATTTAGAGAAGAGACAGACAAAATGGTGAAATTACAACAGTCACGCTGCAGAATTGCCACCTCCCTGAAGCCCATTAAGGCCAATTCATAAGCTCTAAGAAATGAAATATAATGAGTTAATAGCACCACGGAAGGGACATTAACCCTTCCATACTGTAACAAGCCCACGAGTAACTTAATAATTACTAGGGGACCGTTGGAAACTACTAAAGAAGGTTTACTTCATAGGAATATACTCAGCACGTAAGCTGCAGAACACCTAGCAGCAGGAGATGCCATTACTGCTGAAGAGCGTGCCAACAAAACTGTCTCGCGGCGGGAAAAAAATGGCTTAACCCCAAAAGACAGTTAGGCGCTCATCATCTAAGGGGACCTCAGGAAATGTCTAACTCGTATCCGGAATAAAAAGAATAATGCTGCCCACTGTCATTTAGAACAAGTCAACGGTAGCTGATCCCCTTAGGGAAAAAATAGTGAAATGAATCGTACTGAAGAAATTTCCCCCCTCTATATTTTATCCGCTAGGCATACAAATAGTATTCCCATAAATAAAGGATCCCCCTCAATCACTCCATAGATTAGGATCCCACATGCAGACAAACCGGAATAGGACCACAGAGGAGAAACCTTCATAAAGTATAGATTTGGCACCTATATTAATATGGCGCCATATATCTATAAAGCAATAGTTCGAAACTATGCTATCTCAGTCCAACAAGCCTCAAAAGAAAGCTGTCTTATAGGACCGGTCTAAATAACTGAAGTTAACCTCATAAAAACGATTAGGTGGAGATCTCCGATTCAACAGTAAATAAGAAACTGAGTCACAGCTGCTGAGAAGGAGACACTACAGGCACAGGTGTTAAAACCGTTTCAACAGAAGTAACACCATACAGAGTGCCCAAAATGTCTCCCTTCCTCATTGCCCACTACCACTAGGGAGTTACCCAGCAATAAAATTGAAAGTCCCCTACCCACAGATATGCCACATTAAGTCTACTCAGCCCTGGGGGCAACGGACACAGGGACTTATGGTTAGAAGTCTTCATTCTTCTGACCAACTCCAGATATGACGGAAGCAATCCTCCTCCCGACAGGGACCTGAAGTACCAGAAAAAACAAAGTAACCAGTGCTAGTTTTCTAATAGGGGTAGCATAAATGTTAGAAGTTAGGCAAAGACCACCTCCCCGTCTTCTAACGGCTAAAAGCCACCATTACTCTTACTTAGAGATTGACATGGACACAGCACAGCCCCAAATCCTTGCTTGCAGGTAAAAGTACCCATAAAAGGACACCAACTTTGCACATACTCCATTGACAGAGGCAAAGGAATGCCTGGGGATTATGGGTAAGATAAGTTACACTTAACAGCTTTGCTGGGTGCGCTTGGCCTCCTCCTGCTTGCCAGGAGTTCAATATCCCATAGTAATAGTAATTGGAATGACGTCTCAATGCCATAGGAAGAAATAGGAGTAAATTAGAAAGTTGCTTAAAATTGCTGCTCTATCTGAATCATAAAGGTTTCATTTTGACTAGACTATCCCTTAAATGCTAAGCCAGTAAAGAAATTGTAGAGAACAGAGGGATATTAATAAACTGCCCCACCTCCCAGAAATACCCACACTGCTATAAATCTCATTCTCACCTACTCTTATACTTTCCATCTTGCTGCTATTAGCATCAGGCGACATCTCTCCAAATCCTGGGCCCACCCTGATTCCCACCATTACCCAATCACGCACTCCTTTTAGAAACTTTAAAAAAAGCCACACACATAACCTAATTTCCATCCAATGCATCCCATACACCTCTCACCACCTAAAGATTAACATGTCCAAGACTGAGCTCCTTCTTATCCCCCCCCCTCAAGCTCTACGCCAACTTCTGACTCCTCTATCCCTGTTGACGGCATCACCATTTCCCCATCGCCCCATGTCCGCTGCCTCGGAGTTACACTTGACTCAAATCTATCCTTCGTCCCCCATATCCAATCACTTTCTACATTCTGCCACAACCATCTACGCAATATTTCCAAGATTCGCCTTTTTCTGAGTGCTAACACCACAAAGCAAATAATCCACTCCCTTGTTATTTCCCGATTTGACTACTGCAATAACCTACTTGCTAGCCTTCCTCTTTCATGCCTCTCCCCCCTTCAATTCATCATAAATGCCTCTGCCAGGCTGATCCACATTTCCCGTCGCTCTGTATCTGCTGCACCTCTCTGCGAGTCCCTTCATTGGCTCCCCATTCACAGCAGAATTAAATTCAAAATTCTCACCCTTACATACAAAGCTCTCACCAACGCCGCTCCCCTCTACCCATCCTCTCTAATAAACAAGTATACTCCAGCCCGCCTACTAGGATCCAACAATGACCTGCTCTATGCATTCGCGACTATCACCTCCTCTCATGCTAGACTGCAAGACTTCTGTCGTGCAGCACCAACCCTCTGGAACACTCTCCCACGTGCTGTCAGGCTTTGCCCTAATCTTTCTTCCTTTAAATGCTCCCTGAAGACTTTTCTGTTCAGGGAAGCCTACCTCTCAACTCAATAATAAATTAATTTCACTTACCTAACATTTCCCTCATCTAACTCTACATTAACGTCTTTCTCAATCTTGCAGAACTCACCTCCTGTTTCTCAACCTTCTACCCTTCTAGATTGTAAGTTCCCACAGGAATAGGGCCCTCAATCCCTCCTGTATGTGTTTGTACATTTTGTCCTGTATCTTACAAATCTTGTATTGTTTTATTTAAATGAATTGTATCCATGGTCAGCGCTGGGGAATATGTTGGCGCCTCAGAAATAAAGTATAATAATAATAAATAACGTTAAAGTCAGGTACTGAAATTGTTAAGTAGTCAGTTTGTCTAACCTCATCGATATAAACCGCAGTGATACCTCCCGAGTGTCCCTGCAGCGTGAATAAGCAGCATGCGTCCTCCAGACGGTACACCTGCAGGAGACATTACTGCACACTTAGCAAGAAAATAATGGTTTAGTCTCCTGTGCTTTGAAAACAGTTTAATGATGACCATCAGACATATAAGTGGTAAAAACACAATTTATGCTTACCTGATAAATTTATTTCTCTTGTGGTGTATCCAGTCCACAGATCATCCATTACTTGTGGGATATTCTCATTCCCAACAGGAAGTTGCAAGAGGACACCCACAGCAGAGCTGTCTATATAGCTCCTCCCCTAACTGTCATAGCCAGTCATTCGACCGAAAACAAGCCGAGAAACGAGGAACCATAGGGTGCAGTGGTTACTGTAGTTTAAATTTAAAAATTACCTGCCTTAAAATGACAGGGCGGGCCGTGGACTGGATACACCACAAGAGAAATAAATTTATCAGGTAAGCATAAATTGTGTTTTCTCTTGTAAGGTGTATACAGTCCACGGATCATCCATTACTTGTGGGATACCAATACCAAAGCTAAAGTACACGGATGAAGGGAGGGACAAGGCAGGAACTTAAATGGAAGGAACCACTGCCCGTAAAACCTTTCTCCCAAATATAGCCTCCGAAGAAGCAAAAGTATCAAATTTGTAAAATTTTGAAAAAATATGAAGCGAAGACCAAGTCGTCGCCTTGCAAATCTGATCAAAAGAAGCCTCATTTTTAAAGGCCCAAGTGGAAGCCACAGCTCTAGTGGAATGAGCTGTAATCCTTTCAGGAGGTTGCTGTCCAGCAGTCTCATAGGCTAAGCGGATTAAGCTTCTTAGTCAAAAAGAAAAAGAGGTTGCCGAAGCCTTTTGACCTCTCCTCTGTCCAGAATAGACAACAAACAAAGCAGATGTTTGACGAAAATCTTTAGTAGCTTGTAAGTAAAACTTTAAAGCACGGACCACGTCCAAATTGTGTAACACAAGGATGGAACAACAATCTCTTGATTGATATTCTTGTTAGATACCACCTTAGGTAAGAACCCAGGTTTGGTATGCAGGACTACCTTATCCGTATGAAAAATCAGATAAGGAGAATCACATTGTAAGGCAGATAGCTCAGAGACTCTACGAGCCGAGGAAATAGCTACCAAAAAAGAACTTTCCAAGATAAAAGCTTGATATCTATGGAATGAAGAGGTTCAAACGGAACTCCTTGAAGAACCTTAAGAACCAAGTTTAAGCTCCATGGTGGAGCAACAGGTTTAAACACAGGCTTGATTCTAACTAAAGCCTGACAAAATGCCTGAACGTCTGGAACATCTGCCAGACGCTTAACTAGCTGACAATCCTTTTTCCAAACCTTCTTGGAGAAAAGATAATATCCTAGCAATCCTGACCTTACTCCATGAGTAACCCTTGGATTCACACCAATAAAGATATCTACGCCATACCTTATGGTAAATTTTCCTGGTGACAGGCTTTCGTGCCTGTCTTAAAGTATCAATAACTGACTCGGAGAAGCCACGCTTTGATAAAATCAAGCGTTCAATCTCCAGGCAGTCAGCCTCAGAGAAATTAGATTTGGATGGTTGAAAGGACCCTGAAGTAGAAGGTCCTGTTTCAGAGGCAGAGACCATGGTGGAAAGGATGACATGTCCACTAGATCTGCATACCAGGTCCTGCGTGGCCACGCAGGTGCTATCAGAATCACCGATGATCTCTCCTGCTTGATCTTGGCAATCAGTCGTGGGAGCAGAGGAAACGGTGGAAACACATAAGCCAGGTTGAAAGACCAGGGCGCTGCTAGAGCATCTATCAGTGTCGCCTTGGGATCCCTGGACCTGGATCCGTAACACGGAAGCTTGGCGTTCTGGCAAGACGCCATGAGATCCAGTTCTGGTTTGCCCCAACGATGAATCAGTTGTGGAAATGCCTCCGGAAGGAGTTCCCACTCTCCCGGATGAAAAGTCTGACGACTTAGAAAATCCACCTCCCAGTGCTCTACACCTGGGATATGGATAGCTGATAGGTGGCAAGAGTGAATCTCTGCCCAGCTAATCATTTTTGAAACTTCTAACATCTCTAGGGAACTTCTCGTTCCCCCTTGATGGTTGATGTAAGCTACAGTCGTGATGTTGTCCGACTGAAATCTGATGTACCTCAGAGTTGCTAACTGAGGCCAAGCCTGAAGAGCCTTGAATATCGCTCTTAGTTCCAGAATATTTAATGGAAGGAGAGACTCCTCCTGAGTCCACGATCCCTGAGCCTTCAGGGAGTTCCAGACTGCACCCCAACCTAGAAGGCTGGCATCTGTCGTAACAATTGTCCAATCTGGCCTGCGAAAGGTCATACCTTTGGACAGATGGACCCGAGATAGCCACCAGAGAAGAGAATCCCTGGTCTCTTGGTCCAGATTGAGTTGAGGGGACAAATCTGTGTAATCCCCGCTCCACTGACTGAGCATGCATAGTTGCAGCGGTCTGAGATGTAAGAGTGCAAACGGCACTATGTCCATTGCCGCTACCATTAAGCCGATTACTTCCATACACTGAACCACCGAAGGGCGCGGAATGGAATGAAGAACCCGGCAGGAATTTAGAAGCTTTGATAACCTGGACTCCGTCAGGTGAATTTTCATTTCTACAGAATCTATCAGAGTCCCTAGAAAGGAAACTCTTGTGAGTGGGGATAGAGAACTCTTTTCCTCGTTCACTTTCCACCCATGCGACCACAGAAATGCCAGTACTACGTCCTTATGAGACTTGGCAATTTGGAAGTTTGACGCCTGTATCAGGATGTTGTCTAAATAAGGGGCTACTGCTATGCCCCGCGGCCTTAGGACCACCATAAGTGACCCTAGAACCTTTGTAAAGATTCTTGGGGCTGTAGCTAATCCCAAGGGAAGAGCTACAACTGGTAACGCCTGTCTTAAAAGGCAAACCTGAGAAACCGATGATGATCTTTGTGTATCGGAATGTGAAGATAAGCATCCTTTAGATCCACTGTAGTCATATATTGACCCTCCTGGATCAGTGGTAGGATGGTACGACTAGTTTCCATCTTGAACGACGGAACTTTGAGGAATTTGTTTAAGATCTTTAGATCCAAAATTGGTCTGAAGGTTCCCTCTTTTTTGGGAACCACAAACAGATTTGAGTAAAAACCCTGTCCCTGTTCCTCCTTTGGAACTGGATGGATCACTCCCATAACTAGGAGGGCTCGTACACAGTGTAAGAATGCCTCTCTCTTTATCTGGTGTGCAGATAATTGTGAAAGGTGAAATCTCCCTTTTGGGGGGGAAGCTTTGAAGTCCAGAAGATATCCCTGGGATATAATTTCCAACGCCCAGGGATCCTGAACATCTCTTGCCCACGCCTGGGCAAAGAGTGAAAGTCTGCCCCCTACTAGATCCGTTCCCGGATAGGGGGCCGTTCCTTCATGCTGTCTTAGAGGCAGCAGCAGGCTTTTTTACCTGCTTACCTTGTTTCCATGTCAGGTTTGGTCTCCAGACCGTCTTGGATTGAGCAAAAGTTCCCTCTTGTTTAGCATTAGAGGAAGTTGATGCCGCACCTGCCTTGAAGTTTTGAAAGGCACGAAAATTAGACTGTTTGGCCCTAGATTTGGACCTGTCCTGAGGAAGGGCATGACCTTTTCCTCCAGTGATATCAGCAATAATCTCCTTCAACCAGGCCCGAATAGGGTCTGCCCCTTGAAGGGAATGTTAAGTAGCTTAGATTTTGAAGTCACGTCAGCTGACCATGATCTAAGCCATAACGCTCTGCGCGCCTGTATAGCAAAACCAGAATTCTTAGCCGTTAGTTTAGTCAAATGAACAATGGCATCAGAATAAAAGAATTGGCTAGCTTAAGTGCTCTAAGTTTGCCAAGTATGTCATCCAATGGAGTCGCTACCTGTAAAGCCTCTTCCAGAGACTCAAACCAGTACGCCGCAGCAGCAGTGACAGGGGCAATGCATGCAAGGGGCTGTAGGATAAAACCTTGTTGAATAAATATTTTCTTAAGGTAACCTCTAATTTTTTATCCATTGGATCTAAAAAAAAAAGCACAACTGTCCTCGACAGGGATAGTAGTACGCTTTACTAGAGTAGAAACTGCTCCCTCCACCTTAGGGACTGTCTGCCATAAGTCCCATGTGGTGGCGTCTATTGGAAACATTTTTCTAAAAATAGGTCAGTATGCTCTGCATTTTGTCTCACCCCAGAGTAGAAACTGCTCCCTCCACCTTAGGGACTGTCTGCCATAAGTCCCATGTGGTGGCGTCTATTGGAAACATTTTTCTAAAAATAGGAGGGGAAGAGAACGGCACACCTGGTCTATCCCATTCCTTATTAATAATTTCTGTAAACCTTTTAGGTATTTGGAAAAACATCAGTACACACCGGCACTGCAAAGTATTTATCCAGTCTACACAATTTCTCTGGCACTGCAATGGTATCACAGTCATTCAGAGCAGCTAAAACCTCCCTAAGCAACACGCGGAGGTGTTCAAGCTTAAATTTAAATGTAGAAATATTAGAATCAGGTATCTTTCCTGAGTCATTAATATCACCCACTGACTGAAGCTCTCTTTCCTCAGCTTCTGCATATTGTGAGGCAGTATCAGACATGGTTCTTAAAGCGTCAGTATGCTCTGCATTTTGTCTCACCCCAGAGCTATCTCGCTTACCTCTAAGTTCAGGTAGTCTGGCTAATACCGCTGACAGTGTATTATCCATGACTGCCGCCATGTCTTGTAAAGTAAACGCTATGGGCGCCCTAGATGTACTTGGCGCCATTTGAGCGTGAGTCCCTTAAGCGGGAGTCAAAGGGTCTGACACGTGGGGAAAGTTAGTCGGCATAACTTCCCCCTCGTCAGATTCCTCTGGTGATACATTTTTTAAAGACAGAAAATGATCTTTATTGCATAAAATGAAATCAGTACATTTGGTACACATTCTAAGAGGGGGTTCCACCATGGCTTTTAAACATAATAAACAAGGAGTTTCTTCTATGTCAGACATGTTTATACAGAATAGCAATGAGACTAGCAAGCTTGGAAAACACTTTAAATCAAGTTAACAAGCAAATATAAGAGAAACAAATTTTGTCAGAATTTGAAAAACAGTGAAAAAATGCAGTAAATCAAACGAAATTTTTACAGTGTGTATAATAGGCTAACAGAGCATTGCACCCACTTGCAAATGGATGATTAACCCCTTAGTTCAAAAAACGGATCAAAAAAACGAAATAGACGTTTTTTAACAGTCACAACCAACTGCCACAGCAAGCTGTGGCCCTACCTTCCCCAATAAACGACTTTGGAAAGCCTTTGGGCCCTTTAGAGATGTCCTATAGCATTCAGAGGGCCTTTGAGGGAAGCTGGATGTCACAGTTTGTAATTTTAACTGCACCAACTGTAACTTTTATACTACAACAGTGGAAATTGTTTCTAGTCAAAATTTAAGCCAGCCATGTGGAAAAAACTAGGCCCCAATAAAGTTTTATCACCAAAGCATATATAAAAACGATTAAACATGCCAGCAAACGTTTTATATTGTAAATATCATAAGGGTATTACCCCTGGGAGTAAGCATGATACCAGTCGTTATTAAATCACTGTATTCAGGCTTAACTTACATTAATCCGGTATCAGCAGCATTTTCTAGTGTTTTCCATCTCTAGAAAAAATTATAACTGCACATACCTGATAGCAGAATAAACTGCACGCCATTCTCTCGCTGAAGTTACCTCATCTGTGTAATCCCCTCAGACATATGTGAGAAAAGCAATGGATCTTAGTTACAACCTGCTAAGATCATAGAAACCTCAGGCAGATTCTTCTTCTATTTACTGCCTGAGATAAAATAGCACAACTCCGGTACTATTTAAAAATAACAAACTTTTGATTGAAGAAAATAAACTAGCTATATTTAACCACTCTCTCCTACAACGTCCTTGCTTGTTGAGAGTTGCAAGAGAATGACATTTAGCTATGACAGTTAGGGGAGGAGCTATATTACAGCTCTGCTGTGGGTGTCCTCTTGCAACTTCCTGTTGGGAATGAGAATATCCCACAAGTAATGGATGATCCGTGGACTGGATACACCTTACAAGAGAAACACAGGTTTATCTTTTGATTACAAGTATACATAGGAAGGCTCAGAAGCTACTGATGTCATTGGCTAGCTCGCAGTAGTGTATTACTGCTCCTTCAACATACCAAGAGAATGCAGAAAATTAGAGAATAGAAATAAATTGGAAAGTTGTTTAAAAAGGAAATTTATGCTTACCTGATAAATTGATTTGCTCTACGATACGACGAGTCCACGGATTCATCCTTACTTGTGGGATATTATCCTCCTGCTAACAGGAAGTGGCAAAGAGCACCACAGCAGAGCTGTATATATAGCTCCTCCCTTCTCTCCACCCCCAGTCATTCGACCAAAGGTATAGGAAGAGAAAAGAAAAGCTAAAAGGTGCAGAGGTGACTGAAATTTAGAAATAAAATATAATCTGTCTTAAAATGACAGGGAGGGCTGTGGACTCGTCGTATCGTAGAAGAAATCAATTTATCAGGTAAGCATAAATTTCCTTTTCTTCTACAAAATACGACGAGTCCACGGATTCATCTTTACTTGTGGGATACAATACCAAAGCAACAGGACACGGATGAACGGGAGGGTCAAGACAGATACCTAAACGGAAGGCACCACTGCTTGAAGAACTTTTCTCCCAAAAATAGCCTCAGAAGAAGCAAAAGTATCAAATTTGTAAAATTTGGAAAAAGTATGAAGGGAGGACCAAGTCGCAGCCTTACAAATCTGTTCAACAGAAGCATCGTTTTTAAAAGCCCATGTGGAAGCCACAGCTCTAGTAGAATGAGCCGTAACCTTTTCAGGGGGCTGCTGTCCAGCAGTCTCGTATGCCAGGCGGATGATGCTTTTCAGCCAAAAAGAAAGAGAGGTAGCCGTAGCTTTTTGACCCCTACGTCATCAAGAATAAACAACGAATAAAGGAGATGTTTGACGGAAATCCTTGGTCGCTTGTAAGTAAAACTTCAAGGCCCAAACCACGTCCAAGTTATGTAACAGACGCTCCTTCTTAGAAGAAAGATTAGGACACAAAGAAGGAACAACAATTTCTTGATTAATATTCTTATTTGAAACAACCTTAGGAAGGAATCCAGGTTTAGTACGCAAAACCACCTTATCAGAATGGAATATAAGATAAGGCGAATCACATTGTAACGCAGAAAGCTCAGAAACTCTTCGAGCAGAAGAGATGGCAACTAAAAACAAAAATTTCCAAGATAAAAGCTTAATATCTATGGAATGCATGGGTTCAAACGGAACCCCTTGAAGAACATTGAGAACTAAATTCAAACTCAATGGCGGAGCAATAGGTTTAAACACAGGTTTGATTCTGACTAAAGCCTGACAAAAAGACTGAACGTCTGGGACATCCGCCAGACGCTTGTGTAGTAAAATTGACAAAGCAGAAACGTGTCCCTTTAAGGAAATAGCTGATAATCCCTTCTCCAATACTTCTTGGAGAAAAGACAAAATCCAAGGAATCCTCTCTCTACTCCATGAGTAGTCCTTGGATTCGCACCAATAAAGATATTTACGCCATATCTTATGGAAAATTTTTCTAGTGACAGGCTTGCGAGCCTGAATCAAAGTATCAATGACCGACTCAGAGAATCCTCGATTAGATACAATCAAGCGTTCAATCTCCAGGCAGTCAGCTGCAGAGAATTTAGATTTGGATGTTGGAACGGACCTTGAATGAGAAGGTCCTGTCTCAATGGAAGTTTCCACGGTGGCAGAGAGGACATGTCCACTAGATCCGCATACCAAGTCCTGCGTGGCCTTGCAGGCGCTATTAGGATTACCAAAGCTATCTCCTGTTTGATCCTTGCAATCACACGAGGCAGGAGAGGAAATGGTGGAAACACATAAGCCAGGTTGAACGACCAAGGTACTGCTAGAGCATCTATCAGTACAGCTTGGGGATCCCTTGACCTGGACCCGTAACGAGGAAGTTTGGCATTCTGACGAGATGCCATCAGATCCAATTCCGGTGTGCCCCATTGACGAATCAATGATGCAAACACCTCCGGATGGAGTTCCCACTCCCCCGGATGAAAAGTCTGATGACTTAGAAAATCCTCTTCCCAGTTCTCTACTCCTGGGATATAGATTGCTGATAGATGGCAAGAGTGAGCCTCCGCCCATCGGATTATCTTTGAAACCTCTATCATCGCTAGAGAACTCCTTGTTCCCCCTTGATGATTGATATATGCTACAGTCGTGATATTGTCCGACTGGAATCTTATGAATTTGGCCAAAGCCAACTGAGGCCACGCCTGAAGCGCGCTGAATATTGCTCTCAGTTCCAGAATATTGATTGGTAGTAGAGACTCCTCCTGAGTCCAAACACCCTGAGCCTTCAGGGAATTCCAGACTGCACCCCAGCCCAAGAGGCTGGCGTCCGTTGTCACTATTACCCATGTTGGCCTGCGGAAGCACATTCCCTGGGACAGATGATCCTGTGACAACCACCAAAGAAGAGAATCTCTGGTCTCTTGATCCAGATTTATCTGAGGAGATAAATTAACATAATTCCCATTCCACTGTCTGAGCATGCACTGCTACAGTGGTCTGAGATGAAAGCGAGCAAACGGAACGATGTCCATTGCCGCTACAATTAATCCAAGGGCCTCCATACACTGAGCCACTGATGGCCGAGGAATGGACTGAAGTGCTTGGCAAGTATTTAGAATCTTTGACTTTCTGGCCTCCGTCAGAAATATTTTCATGTCTACCGAGTCTATCAGAGTTCCCAAGAATGGAACTCTTGTTAGTGGAACTAGTGAACTCTTTTCTATATTCACTTTCCAACCGTGAATTCTTAGAAATGCCAACACGATGTCAGTGTGAGATTTGGTCAGATAAGTTGACGCCTGGATCAAAATATCATCCAGGTAGGGCACTACTGCTATGCCCCGCGGTCTGAGAACCGCCAGAAGGGACCCTAGCACCTTTCCTGAAGATTCTGGGACCTGTGGCCAACCCGAAAGGAAGGCCCACAAACTGATAGTGTTCGTCCAGAAAGGCAAACCTTAGAAACTAATGATGATCCTTGTGGATAGGAATGTGAAGATACGCATCCTTCAGGTCCACGGTAGTCATATATTGACCCTCTTGGATCATTGGCAAAATTGTTCGTATAGTCTCCATCTTGAACGATGGGACTCTGAGGAATTTGATTAGACATTTGAGATCTAAAATCGGTCTGAAAGTTCCCTCTTTTTTTGGGAACCACGAACAGATTTGAGTAAAACCCCTGTCCCTGTTCTAGTTTTGGAACTGGTCAAATTACTCCCATGGTATAGAGGTCTTTTACACAGCATAAGAACGCCTCTCTTTTTGTCTGGTCTACAGACAAACGTAAAAGATGAAATCTCCCTCTTGGGAGAAAATTTAATTCCAGCTGATACCCCTGGGTCACAATTTCCAATGCCCAGGGATCCTGAACATCCCTTGCCCAAGCCTGAGCGAAGAGAGAAAGTCTGCCCCCTACTAAATCCGGTCCTGGATCAGGGGCCGCCCCTTCATGCTGTCTTGGTAGCAGCAGTGGGCTTCTTAGCTTGTTTACCTTTATTCCAGGCCTGGTTAGATCTCCAGACTGACTTGGATTGAGCAAAATTCCCTTCCTGCTTTGTGGCGGAAGAGGAAGTAGAGGGTCCTCCTTTAAAGTTTCGAAAGGAACGAAAATTATTTTGTTTACCCCTCATCTTAACAGCCTTATCCTGAGGCAGGGCATGACCTTTACCTCCAGTAATGTCAGAAATGATTTCCTTCAATTCAGGCCCAAATAGGGTCTTACCTTTAAAAGGAATAGCTAAAAGCTTAGATTTTGATGATACATCAGCAGACCAAGATTTAAGCCATAACGCTCTACGCGCTAAAATGGCAAAACCTGCATTTTTCGCCGCTAATTTAGCCATTTGAAAAGCGGCATCGGTAATAAAAGAATTAGCTAGCTTGAGAGCCTTAATTCTATCCAAAATGTCATCTAATGGGGTCTCCACCTTAAGAGACTCTTCTAGAGCATCAAACCAAAAAGCTGCTGCAGTAGTAACTGGAACAATGCAAGCTATAGGTTGTAAAAGAAAACCCTGATGAATAAATCATTTCTTTAGAAGACCCTCTAACTTCTTATCCATAGGATCTTTGAAAGCACAACTGTCCTCAATAGGTATAGTTGTACGCTTGGCCAGGATAGAAATAGCTCCCTTCACCTTAGGGACCGTTTGCCAAGAATCCCGAATGGTGTCGGATATGGGAAACATTTTCTTAAAATTAGGAGGGGGAATACCTGGTCTATCCCATTCCTTTGTAACAATTTCCGAAATTCTTTTAGGAACTGGAAAAACATCAGTGTAAGTAGGCACCTCTAGATATTTGTCCATCTTACACAATTTCTCTGGAGGTATCACAATAGGGTCACAATCATCCAGAGTTGCTAAAACCTCCCAGAGTAACAGGCGGAGGTGTTCAAGTCTAAATTTAAAGGACATCACGTCCGAATCTGTCTGAGGCAACACATTTCCCGAGTCTGAAAGTTCTCCCTCAGACAGCAATTCCCCAACCCCCAAATCAGAACACTGTGAGGGTACATCGGAAATGGCCAATAAGGCATCAGAGGGTTCAGTATTTACCTTAATACCTGACCTACTGCGTTTACCTTGTAAAACTGGCAGTTTAGATAATACCTCTGTAAGGGCAGTAGACATAACTGCTGCCATATCTTGCAGAGTAAAAGAATTAGACGGACTAGAAGTACTTGGCGTCGCTTGAGTGGGCGTTAAAGGTTGTGACACTTGGGGAGAATTGGATGGCATAACCTGATTCTCTTCAGGCTGAGAATCATCCTTAGACATACTTTTATCACCTAAAATCTGTTCTTTGCAGTGTAAGGCCCTTTCAGTACAAGAACACAATGTAAGAGGTGGTTCCACAATGGCTTCTAAACACATAGAGCATTGACTTTCCTCAATGTCAGACATGGTGAACAGGCTAGTAATAACCACAAAAGTCGTGAAACACTTTATTTATTGATGAAAACAAATTTTTGGAAAACAAGTACTGCGCCTTTAAGAAGTAAAAAAGCGCACAATTTTTCCAAATCTGCTTAAAAATGTTAACAAACGTTCAATTTTAACGTATACCTATCTTATATTGCAGTCGGATATTGCACCACAAGCAAGGGGCCAATTAAACCTCCTAATGAGTAATGTAACACCAAACCGTTATGAAAAAAACGTAGACAACCCCCTGCACCTCGCCACAGCTCTGCTGTGGCGCCTACCTGCCCTCAGGGATCTGACAAACGTCTCAATATCACTCCGGTAGACAATCTCTGAGTTTGGGCCCAACCGAAGCTGAAGTTTGCTGCCTTCTTGACAAAAACAACTGCGCATCTGAGGCGCGAAAATTAGGCCCCGCCCATCATATGCGATGTACTCTCAGCCTAAACAACTGCATGTAAAGCGGTATAGAACTAGCCATGTGGATAAGCACTAAATTGTATGATTATAGCCATGTGAACCCCCAGCACAATGTACAAACATCAGTTATATCGAACTGTTTTGCAATAAAAACCGTTATGCTGCCCCAGTGTCTAAACCATGCTGCCATAATTGCTTGCTGCATTTAGCCCTGATAAAAATTAAATACACAGGATTTTAGTAATACCCCTTCTTATGTCTATAGGTTTACTGCTTACCCCTTCCCTCTTTGGGAACTATGTCAGCCGGTTCTGAAATATCTGTCTCTTCAGAAGTAAATGACTGAACATACCTCAATGCTGTGTAGCATGAAAACGTTCCCCACACTGAAGATTCTCTAGTACTCCTCAGCCATTCTGTGGGAACCCACATGGATCTTAGTGACATATGCTTAGATCATCAACCTCCAGGCAGAAATCTTCTTCTATATGCTGCCTGAGGAAAAACATAATTTATGTAAGAACTTACCTGATAAATTCATTTCTTTCATATTAGCAAGAGTCCATGAGCTAGTGACGTATGGGATATACATTCCTACCAGGAGGGGCAAAGTTTCCCAAACCTTAAAATGCCTATAAATACACCCCTCACCACACCCACAATTCAGTTTAACGAATAGCCAAGAAGTGGGGTGATAAGAAAAAAGTGCGAAAGCATATAAAATAAGGAATTGGAATAATTGTGCTTTATACAAAATCATAACCACCACAAAAAAAGGGCGGGCCTCATGGACTCTTGCTAATATGAAAGAAATGAATTTATCAGGTAAGTTCTTACATAAATTATGTTTTCTTTCATGTAATTAGCAAGAGTCCATGAGCTAGTGACGTATGGGATAATGACTACCCAAGAAGTGGATCTTTCCACACAAGAGTCACTAGAGAGGGAGGGATAAAATAAAGACAGCCAATTCCTGCTGAAAATAATCCACACCCAAAATAAAGTTTAATGAAAAACATAAGCAGAAGATTCAAACTGAAACCGCTGCCTGAAGTACTTTTCTACCAAAAACTGCTTCAGAAGAAGAAAATACATCAAAATGGTAGAATTTAGTAAAAGTATGCAAAGAGGACCAAGTCGCTGCTTTGCAGATCTGGTCAACCGAAGCTTCATTCCTAAACGCCCAGGAAGTAGAAACTGACCTAGTAGAATGAGCTGTAATTCTCTGAGGCGGAGTTTTACCCGACTCAACATAGGCAAGATGAATTAAAGATTTCAACCAAGATGCCAAAGAAATGGTAGAAGCTTTCTGGCCTTTTCTAGAACCGGAAAAAATAACAAATAGACTAGAAGTCTTACGAAAATATTTCGTAGCTTCAACATAATATTTCAAAGCTCTAACAACATCCAAAGAATGCAACGATTTCTCCTTAGAATTCTTAGGATTAGGACATAATGAAGGAACCACAATTTCTCTACTAATGTTGTTGGAATTCACAACTTTAGGTAAAAATTCAAAAGAAGTTCGCAACACCGCCTTATCATGATGAAAAATCAGAAAAGGAGACTCACAAGAAAGAGCAGATAATTCAGAAACTCTTCTGGCAGAAGAGATGGCCAAAAGGAACAAAAAACTTTCCAAGAAAGTAATTTAATATCCAATGAATGCATAGGTTCAAATGGAGGAGCTTGAAGAGCCCCCAGAACCAAATTCAAACTCCAAGGAGGAGAAATTGACTTAATGACAGGCTTTATACGAACCAAAGCTTGTACAAAACAATGAATATCAGGAAGAATAGCAATCTTTCTGTGAAAAAGAACAGAAAGAGCAGAGATTTGACCTTTCAAGGAACTTGCGGACAAACCCTTATCTAAACCATCCTGAAGAATACTGTAATATTCTCGGTATTCTAAAAGAATGCCAAGAAAAAAGATGAGAAAGACACCAAGAAATATAAGTCTTCCAGACTCTATAATATATCTCTCTGGATACAGATGTACGAGCCTGTAACATAGTATTAATCACAGAGTCAGAGAAACCTCTTTGACCAAGAATCAAGCGTTCAATCGCCATACCTTTAAATTTAAGGATTTCAGATCCTGATGGAAAAAAAGGACCTTGAGACAAAAGGTCTGGTCTTAACGGAAGAGTCCACGGTTGGCAAGAGGCCATCCGGACAAGATCCGCATACCAAAACCTGTAAGGCCATGCCGGAGCTACCAGCAGAACAAACGAGCATTCCTTCAGAATCTTGGAGGTTACTCTTGGAAGAAGAACTAGAGGCGGAAAGATATAGGGAGGATGATACTTCCAAGGAAGTGATAATGCATCCACTGCCTCCGCCTGAGGATCCCGGGATCTGGACAGATACCTGGTAAGTTTCTTGTTTAGATGAGAAGCCATCAGATCTATTTCTAGAAGTTCCTACATTTGAACAATCTGAAGAAATACCTCTGGGTGAAGAGACCATTCGCCCGGATGCAACGTTTGACGACTGAGATAATCCGCTTTCCAATTGTCCATACCTGGGATATGAACCGCAGAGATTAGACAGGAGCTGGATTCCGCCCAAACCAAAATTCGAGATACTTCTTTCATAGCCAGAGGACTGTGAGTCCCTCCTTGATGATTGATGTATGCCACAGTTGTGACATTGTCTGTCTGAAAACAAATGAACAACTCTCTCTTCAGAAGAGGCCAAGACTGAAGAGCTCTGAAAATTGCACGGAGTTCCAAAATATTGATCGGTAATCTCACCTCCTGAGATTCCCAAACCCCTTGTGCCGTCAGATACCCCCACACAGCTCCCCAACCTGTAAGACTTGCATCTGTTGAGATTATAGTCCAGGTCGGAAGAACAAAGAAGCCCCCTGAACTAAACGATGGTGATCTGTCCACCATGTCAGAGAGTGTTGTAAAATCGGTTTAAAGATATTAATTGAGATATCTTTGAGTAATCCCTGCACCATTGGTTCAGCATACAGAGCTGAAGAGGTCGCATGTGAAAACGAGCAAAGGAGATCGCATCTGATGCGGCAGTCCTAAGACCCAACATTTCCATGCATAAGGCTACCAAAGGGAATGATTGTGACTGAAGGTTTTGACAAGCTGATATCAATGTTAAACTTCTCTTGTCTGACAAGGACAGAGTCATAGACACTGAATTTATCTAGAAACCTAAAAAGGTTACCCTTGTCTGAGGAATCAATGAACTGATTGGTAAATTGATCCTCCAACCATGAACTTGAAGAAACAACACAAGTCGATTCGTATGAGATTCTTCGAAAATGAGAAGACTGAGCAAATACCAAGATATCGTCCAAATAAGGAAATACCAAAACCCTATTCTCTGATTACAGAAAGAAGGGCACCGAGAACCTTTGAAAAAAATTCTTGGAACTGAGGCTAAGTCAAACGGTAGAGCCACAAAACTGGTAATGCTTGTCTAAAAAGAGAATCTCAGACACTAAAAGTGATCTGGATGAATCGGAATATGCAGATACACATCCTGTAAATCTATTGTAGACATATAATGCCCTTGCTAAACAAAAGGCAGGATAGTCCTACAGTAACCATCTTGAATGTTGGTATCCTAACATAATGATTCAATAATGATAGATCCGGAACTGGTCTGAAGGAATTGACCTTCTTTGGTACAATGAAGAGATAAAATAAGACCCCAGCCCCTGTTCCAGAACTGGAACTGGCATAAATACTCCAGCCAACTCTAGATCTGAAACACATTTCAGAAATGCTGAGCCTTTGCTGTGTTAACTGGGACACGGGAAAGAAAAGAATCTCTTAGCAGGAGGCCTTAACTTGAAGCCAATTCTGTACCTTTCTGAAACAATGTTTCTGAAACCAGAGATTAAGAACGGAATTGATCCAAATTTCTTTGAAGAAAACGTAATCTGCCCCATACCAGCTGAGCTGGAATAAGGGCCGCACCTTCATAGGTACTTAGGAGCTGGCTATAGGTTTCTATAAGGCTTGGATATATTCCAAACTGGATATAGTTTCCAAACTGATACCGCTCCTGAGGATGAAGGATCAGGCTTTTGTTCCTTGTGAGGAAAGGAACGAAAATGATTATTTACCCTGGAAAGAAAGGGAAAGCAAAGTTGACTTAGAAGACATGTCAACATTCCAAGTTTAATCCATAAAGCTATTCTAGCTAAAATAGCTAGAGACATATACCTGACATCAACTCTAATGATATCAAAAGATGGTATCACCAATAAAATTATTAGCATGTTATAGAATAAAAATAATGCTATAAAATTATGATCTGTTACTTGTTGCGCTAAAGCTTCTAACCAAAAAGTTGAAGCTGCAGCAACATCCGCTAAAAATATAGCAGGTCTAAGAAAATTACCTGAACATAAGTAAGCTTTTCTTAGAAAGGAATCAATTTTCCTATCTAAAGGATCCTTAAATGAAGTACTATCTGCCGTAGGAATAGTAGTACATTAGCAGGAGTAGAGACAGCCCCATAACCTTAGGGATTTTTGTCCCAAAAAACTCTAATCTGTCAGATGGCACAGGATATAATTTGCTTAAACGTCTAGAAGGAGTAAATAAATTACCCAAATTATTCCATTCCCTGGAAATTACTTCAGAAATAGCATCAGGGAGATAAAACACTTCTGGAATAACTACAGGAGATTTAAAAACCTTATTTAAACGTTTACATTTAGTATCAAGAGGACCAGAATCCTCTATTTCTAATGCAAATAACACTTCTTTAAGTAAAGAACGAATAAATTCCATCTTGAACAAATACAAAGATTTATCAGCATCAACCTCTGAGACAGAAACCTCAGAACCAGAAGAACCATTATCAGTATCAGAATGATGATGTTCATTTAAAAATTCATCTGAAAAAAAGAGAAGTTTTAAAAGACTTTTATGTATACTAGAAGGAAAAATAACAGACATAGCCTTCTTAATGGATTTAAAAAAATAAAATCTCTTATGTTATCAGGAACACTCTGAAAATTAGATGTTGACGGAACAGCAACAGGTAATGTAACAGTACTAAAGGAAATTTTATCTGCATTAATAAGTTTGACATGACATGCAATACAAATAACAGCTGGAGAAACAGATACCAAAAGTTTATAGCAGATACACTTAGCTTGGTAGCTCCAGCATTGTGCAGTGATTTTCCTGAAGTATCTTCTGACTCAGTTGCAACGTGGAACATCTTGCAATATGTAAAAGAAAAAAACAACATATAAAGCAAAATTGATCAAATTCCTTAAATGACAGTTTCAGGAATGGGAAAAAATGCCAAAGAACAAGCTTCTAGCAACCAGAAGCAATAAAAAATGAGACTTAAATAATGTGGAGACAAAAGTGACGCCCATATTTTTTCGCGCCAAATAAGACGCCCACATTATTTGGCGCCTAAATGCTTTTTGGCGCCAAAAATGACGCCACATCCGGAACGCCGACATTTTTGGCGCAAAATAACGTCAAAGAATGACGCAACTTCCGGCGACACGTATGACGCCAGAAACGGAAATAGAATTTTTGCGCCAAAAAAGTCCGCGCCAAGAATGACGCAATAAAATGAAGCATTTTCAGCCCCCGCGAGCCTAACAGCCCACAGGGAAAAAGTCAAATTTTAAGGTAAAAAATGTTAAATTAAAATGCATTATCCCAAATATGAAACTGACTGTCTGAAAAATAAGGAAAGTTGAACATTCTGAGTCAAGGCAAATAAATGTTTGAATACATATATTTAGAACTTTATAAACAAAGTGCCCAACCATAGCTAGGAGTGTCACAGAAAATAAGACTTACTTACCCCAGGACACTCATCTACATATAGCAGATAGCCAAACCAGTACTGAAACGAGAATCAGCAGAGGTAATGGTATATATAAGAGTATATCGTCGATCTGAAAAGGGAGGTAAGAGATGAATCTCTACGACCGATAACAGAGAACCTATGAAATAGACCCCTTAGAAGGAGATCACTGCATTCAAATAGGCAATACTCTCCTCACATCCCTCTGACATTCACTGCACGCTGAGAGGAAAACCGGGCTCCAACTTGCTGCGGAGCGCATATCAACGTAGAATCTAGCACAAACTTACTTCACCACCTCCATCGGAGGCAAAGTTTGTAAAACTGAATTGTGGGTGTGGTGAGGGGTGTATTTATAGGCATTTTAAGGTTTGGGAAACTTTGCCCCTCCTGGTAGGAATGTATATCCCATACGTCACTAGCTCATGGACTCTTGCTAATTACATGAAAGAAATAGTAATCACCGGTACCATTTAAAATAAAAAATTCTCGATTGAAGAAAACTAAAAACTATAATTTTAACACCTCTTTCACTTTACCTCTTCCTATTACTAGTATAGGCAAAGAGAATGACTGGGGGTGGAGAGAAGGGATGAGCTATATATACAGCTCTGCTGTGGTGCTCTTTGCCACTTCCTGTTAGCAGGAGGATAATATCCCACAAGTAAGGATGAATCCGTGGACTCGTCGTATCTTGTAGAAGAAATTGTATGTTCTATCTGAATCATGGAATAAACATTTTGGGTTTAATTTCCCTTTAAACAGAAACTGAATGAAAATAAAACCATGTTCTGAATAACTAATTTTAACTAAAACAAATAAACCTTCATTTCATCAAATCCTTCCATTGAATAGCCTCTGAGCTAATGAACCATGTGTACATTTCCTGCAGTACTCACTCTCAGAGTGTGGTCTTGGCTCCCGGTCACCAGACGGCCAGCTGCAGCCTTTAGTGCTGTGATTGGCTTCTGGTGTGCGCAAGTCACCGTGTGCGTCAGCTTACACACAATGACATCATCAGTGCTATACAAGGGAGAGCTGGGGATGTTGCTTCTGTTAGCTGTTCCTGGGAGAAAGAAAAAAACTGATGAAGCAGTAACAGCCTTGGAACACTTAATACATCAATAGTACAGTAAGAAATAGTATTGATTCTCAGTCTCTCCTCACATCAGAATGTTCTCTTCCATCTGAGCACTGATATGTTTTTATTTGCTTGTGTAGCACTACATTATAATAAGAAGAGGGTTTGTTTGTGTAGCCTGAATCCTTGTTAAGTCTCAACATTAAAAAGACCAAAAAGCATGGAACAAATTAACCATAAGTGTTATGTATTTTTGTATAAATCCCAACATTTGTTTTTAATTAGATTTGCAAAGAGCATTAGAATGTTTTTTTTGGGAGGAAGGGGGATCCCAGCACTTTTGCTTGAGCGAAGAACGCACACATCAGATAAACACATGGTAAAGATAATCACTAAATAGGATAATGAGCTCTCACTCTCAGATGCAGTTGTTAACGGCACTTAACGGATTATTGCTCATTCTACCAGATCACTTGCTACTTTTACTAAATTCTATCATTTTGATGTTTTTGCTTCCTCTGAGGAAGCTTTTGGTAGAACGGTGCTGTAGGCAGTTTCAGTTTGATTCTTTATGTTATTACTCGTGAACTTGGGTATAAGTTCCCAGGAGTAATGGATCGTGGACTCTCACCACCATGAAAGAAATAAATGTATCAGTTTTTGTTTAAAAAGCATACACACATATGCCTATATCCTGCACATATCCAATTGGAAGAGGTGCTGTGTGTCAATTATACATTAGTAGCAAAAGAAACAAAAAGGATAAACCTACTCATACTCTATACCTATTAGAAATCTGGAAGGCGATTTAGAAAACAGCCATTATAAATAAGATTTAATAACAGTTGGTGCAATAAGCAGCAATAAATATTATACTATGAATTAGGTCAGTCACTCAGCAGTATTCTTCAATCAAGAGTATTATTTGCATATGGAATAGTTATATAAACTGGTGCCCCTTATTGTACTTACATTGCAGAATTACCATAGATTTGTCCTGTTAAACCTTAGAATGTGCTCATACTGTTTTTTTTTTTATATCTTAAATCCATATAGAATAATGTGGTCTCTGTATAAAGCATGAAGTGTTAACTATAAAAAATTTACTTTTATACAATTAACTTTATTCTGATAAGCAGTAGAGATATTATAACCCATCAGCATTACACAGGAGCCACCTGGAAGCTGATTTTTTAGCAATACACAAGGAACGTGCATTTAGTGGAAAGTGCTGAATTCTGGGAAACTTGTCTCTTTCAAAAGGATGGAAGTGATTTTTGGTTTGTAGAATATCTTGCCTGGAGCTTACAATTAACTGTATGAAACCTTAAATGCCCATCAACCTATAGACTGAGTCATGTCACTTTAATGGAGAACTGTCGGAATTCTATCCAATTATGGCTCTCACCTCTAAACTGTACTTGGCTAGTGGACTTATGGGCATCCAGAAAGAATAGATCCAGGGAACCATTGAGTCTTGCTGCCACAATCCTATGACACACAAAATAAAAGGTTGCAGTTAGCATCTGTACTTGACAAAAGAACAAAACACAACAGACAACTAATCAGTTACTAGGTATGCACATCAATAGGAAAACACATGTAATGCTAACAGGGAGAATATTTATATGAATACGCCTTCACAAACACATATATATTAGTATGCTTATCAATAGGAAAACACATTTAGTGCTAACAGGGAGAATATTTATATGAATACGCCTTCACAAACACATATATATTTGTTGAGAAATACTGTGTCATTACTTTTAAGAAATAAAAAAAAAAAAAGTAAACTAAATCAGTTGTAGAGACTCTTCTCGTACCATAGAGTTCCGTAAAAAGACAATGTACAATATTAAAATGCTCTGATAGAAGATTAAAAGGGATAAATCAATCCTTTAGAACAGCAACATTAGTTCAGATTTTGTAAGCAATCAATTTACCTAATTTGCAGCCACCATTGTTCTGTCTCTCAGTTTACCAACTGCCCATTCCCACTCTCTGACCACCATCTCATGAAATTTAACATCACTACATTGACTACACACCTACCACCTAACGCTTCAAATAGACTCCATAGAAATGTACACACCAAAAACACAAAACTACTCTCTCACACTCTAAACCCCCTACTCTCTCAGATCTTCTCCCTTTCCTGCCCTGAGGAATATCTGTTTAATTCCATTCTGATCTTTGCCCTTCACAAACTAGCCGTTCCGTCCATAGCTCACACCCAAAGGAAGCAACCCCAACCATGACACACACATCTAACATGCTACTAGCAAACATTCACCCAAACCTCAGTGTATCCTTCTCTGGCAATTCCTCCTCCCCTTTACACCTCTCTGTTGGGGTACCTCAAAGCTCAGTTCTAGGTACCCTTCTTTTCTCAATCTACGCATCATCTCTGGGCATTTTAATTAAGTTCTGTGAGTTTCAGTTTCACCTATGTGCTGATGACACCGAAATCTACCTTTCTGCACCAGACATTTCCTCTGCCTTGCTGACTCGTGTCACCAGCTGCCTAGCTTATTTCTCATCCTGGATGGCTTCTATATAAAGTTGAACTCCTACTTTTTCCTCCCTCTAAAATTATCTCCATTTCTCAAATCTCACAGTGAAATTTTCAGTGACTAATTTAGGATAATCTCTTACCTGTGATTCAAGAACACCAGTGCTGTTATACCACTCTGCCCGTCACAGTTACTGCAGCGCAAGGTTCCCTCTATGGCATCCCAAATCTGTAAAAAAGTAATAAGCAGTGTGAATATGATGTACCACGCTCTGTAGGCTGCTTTAGCCAGCACAGGAACGCAGTACATTTAGTTCAATGTCGCTATCAGGCGCAATTTGATAGATATTGTGCCAGTGATGCGCTTTTCGAAAAAGATTAAGATAAGTATAGCTTTGCAGGCTTAAATCTCATAAAACACTTTTTGTAGGTATCACTAAGTTAATGTTACATAATTTTGCGCTATGTGAAGAATTATGTAATGTTAATTTTTAAAATTTACTGTCCCTTTAAAACAATTTTTTTTTCTTGTCCGAGACTAGTAGAAATTTATATTTTATAAATATAACAGGTCAGATTTTCCTGATTTGTGCTTCAGTTCAGATATTCTGAAAATATGGTCTGTCAGGGGTCCTAAGGAACATAATTAAATACCAGCCTAGCAGTTTTATGCTAATAAAAAAATCATGTTAAAATAGGGAATAAGAAGAGTGAAAAGCATATTGTTTTTTTGTGTACATGGTTTTTAAAAAAACAAACAAAAAAACAGAAATAATTTGCATATACAGCCTTTTTCTTTCATGTAATTAGCAAGAGTCCATGAGCTAGTGACGTATGGGATATACATTCCTACCAGGAGGGGCAAAGTTTCCCAAACCTCAAAATGCCTATAAATACACCCCTCACCACACCCACAAATCAGTTTTACAAACTTTGCCTCCCATGGAGGTGGTGAAGTTTGTGCTAGATTCTACGTTGATATGCGCTCCGCAGCAGGTTGGAGCCCGGTTTTCCTCTCAGCGTGCAGTGAATGTCAGAGGGATGTGAAGAGAGTATTGCCTATTTGAATTCAATGATCTCCTTCTACGGGGTCTATTTCATAGGTTCTCTGTTATCGGTCGTAGAGATTCATCTCTTACCTCCCTTTTCAGATCGACGATATACTCTTATATATACCATTACCTCTACTTATTCTCGTTTCAGTACTGGTTTGGCTTTCTACTACATGTAGATGAGTGTCCTGGGGTAAGTAAGTCTTATTTTCTGTGATACTCTAAGCTATGGTTGGGCACTTTTATATAAAGTTCTAAATATATGTGTTTAAACATTTATTTGCCTTGATTCAGGATGTTCAACGTTCCTTATTTTCAGTTTCATATTTGGGATAATGCATATGAATAATTCAATTTTTTCTTACCTTAAAATTTGACTTTTTTTCCTGTGGGCTGTTAGGCTCGCGGGGGGCTGAAAATGCTTCATTTTATTGCGTCATTCTTGGCGCAAAAATGTTCTCGTCATTTCCGGCGTCAAATAATGTGGGCGGCTTTTTTGGAGCATTTAGGCGCCAAATAATGTGGGCGGCTTTTTTGGCGCTAAAAAATTTGAGCGTCATTGTTGTCTCCACAATATTTAAGTCTCATTATTTATTGCTTCTGGTTGCTAGAAGCTTGTTCATTGGCATTTTTTTCCCATTCCTGAAACTGTCATTTAAGGAATTTGATCAATTTTGATTTATATGTTGTTTTTTCTATTACATATTGCAAGATGTCTCAGATGGACTCTGAATCAGAAGCCACTTCTGGAAAAACGCTTAACTGAGTTTCAGTTCTACCAAAGCTAAGTTCATTTATTTTAAATGTTATAAATGTTTATCTTTAGCTATGGTTTGTAATAAGTTATTATGTTATACTTTTACATGCGGAATCCATTAGTATTTATGCTTTATATATTTTCTTTTCTTACAAGAAATATTTAGAAGACTTATAAGAAATATTTTTCTGATTCTATGTTAAAGGCTTTGTCTGACTTCGTGCCTTCTAATAAAATTTTTAGGTCTTTTTCACTTCTTTTTTAATTATTGAAGTTTCATATGACCAACAACATACTGATTTATCCTTCTCTGATGATGTTTTTTTCTCTTTCAGAAATTTTCTTCATCAGATATTGACACTAACAAATCTACTTTTTTATTATTTTTCTATTATTAAAGTACATTTGTTCTTTGTTGAAAAGGTGTTGATTATTTTGGATATTAAGGTAACTAGTTCTTTAAGACTAGCTGACATTATTTCTGCCTATTTATTTCTTCTGTGTTTTCAGAGGTTTTCTTTCCAATTCCCTATACTAGGGAATGGAATAGGCTGAGAATTTTCTTTTATTCCTTCTTCAAAGGTTTTAAACTATATTCTTTGCCAGCAGTTAAACTCAATTTGGAGGGTTCTCCAATTTATTGGGGCTATCTCTAATTCTACTAATTATGCTATTGTTTCTATAGCAAAATAGTATTTATTTTCCTTTAGATAGTTGTATCTTATTTATGGAAAATTATTTAGTTTCTTGGTCCTGTGATTTATTTGGATATTGCATTTGCTTCATTTTCTCTGTTTACTTTAAGATCAAGTATCAGATTATGATTTATTTTAGCATTGTTAAAGGGACAACATTTACTAGACTAGGTGCTGTTGCATTTGTCTTGTTGTTTTGCATTTATTGATTATGCAAGTCCACTGTATTGGCTGGTCCTTTAAACTGGACTATCATGCTAATAATTTCATTTGTGTCTTCATTTTATTGAATATTTTCGCAATTGAGGGTTATTCTATGTCTTTAGCTTTTTTAGCTAGAAGAATTTTGTGATTTAAAAAAAAAATAATAATCCATATTTCTTTTGTTCTAAGATAATCAATTATTTGTTTTATAATTGGATTCAATTCTTAACTGTTACTCTGGGCTTCAATGTTGAGTTCTAAGACTAAAACTTTAAGCTTATACTGGTTTGGTTGTTCTTATTAAGGAACGAATTCCTGAGTTCTTTCCCAAGTAACATGTCTATAATTGGAGTTCGAAATCAGCTCCCTAATTTTGCAATGTACGTGCCGTATTCAGGCTTGGCTGGTAAGGGGCAGGTTAAGGCTTCTTTGAAATTTATTTTGTCCAAATTTCTTTGATTTTATTCCAGTAAGGCTAACACTTTCTTTAACTGTGTTTCTGTCCTATATATTTTGGGTACTGTTGAAGCATGGCTGGGCACCCATGGGGTTCAAGCGCTGCTCAGACCTGGAATCTTCTGGGGTATTTCTTCCAGTTCCTTTTGAGGAACCAGGTTTTGGAGTTTTATTCAAACTATTTTGCCTTTTTATGGTCATTGATAGCATTATTTGTTTTCATTAGATACAATAAATGCATATTTTCATTTTTCTGTTTTCATTCAGATTATTTTCTGAGGATGCGGAATCTCATATGATTCACATACTCTTCAGGACATAGTTAGAGGATCTTCTTTTCAAAAGCTCTTGATTCCTCACACAAGGGTCACCTTTTTTAGGTTTCCAGATAGTTTGTGTCACTGTCCTTGTCTCTATCAGACAAGGGATAATGTTATTGGGTTCCGTCTATCGGTACCTTTAGTCTCTATTATTTCCTTCAGTTGCTATATATGCATAGAAGTTTTAGGTCTTATGGCCACAGCATTGGATTCAATTCCCTTTGCTCATTTTCACTAGAAAGAACCTTTCCAGTCTTTTATAAGTGTTGTTTCTTCAAGAACATGGTTGGAGGATCAATTTACCAAAAAGTTCGTTTGATTCCTCAGACAAGGGTAACCTTTTTAGGTTTCCTGATAGATTCAGTGTTCTTGATTCTGTCTCTGACGGACAAGAGGCGTCTGAAATTGGTTTCAGCTTATCGAAACCTTCGGTAGCCTTATGCATGGAAATTCTAGGTCTTATGACTGCTGCATTGGACGCGATCCCCTTTGCTCGTTTTCACATGCGACCTCTTCAGCTCTGTATGCTGAACCAGTGGTGCAGGGATTATACAAAGATATCTCAATTAATATCTTTAAAACCGATTGTTCGACACTCTCTGACGTGGTGGACAGACCACCATCATTTAATTCAGGGGGCTTCTTTTGTTCTTCCAACCTAGACTGTGATCTCAACAGATGCAAGTCTGACAGGTTGGGGAGCTGTATGGGGGTTTCTGACAGCACAAGGGGTTTGGGAATCTCAGGAGGCGAGATTACCAATCAACATTTTTGGAACTCCGTGCAATTTTCAGAGCTCTTCAGTCGTGGCCTATTCTAAAGAGAGAGTCGTTCATTTGTTTCTAGACGGACAATGTCACAACCGTGGCATATGTCAATCATCAAGGAGGAACTCACAGTCCTCTGGCTATGAAAGAAGTTTCTCAAATACTTGTATGGGTGGAATCCAGCTCCTGTCTAATTTCTGCGGTTCATATCCCAGGTATAGACAATTGGGAAGCGGATTATCTCAGTCGCCAAACGCTACATCCGGGCGAATGGTTTCTTCACCCAGAGGTATTTCTTCAGATTGTTCAAATATGGGGACTTCCAGAAATAGATCTGATGGCTTCTCATCTAAACAAGAAGCTTCCCAGGTATCTGTCCAGATCCAGGGATCCTCAGGTGGTAGCAGTGGATGCATTGTCACTTCCTTGGAAGTATCATCCTGCTTATATCTTTCCGCCTATAGTTCTTTTTCCAAGATTCTAAAGGAACGTTCGTTTATTCTGGTGGTGGCTCCAGCATGGCCTCACAGGTTTTGGTATGCAGATCTTGTCCGGATGGCCACTTGCCAACCGTGGACTCTTCCGTTAAGACCAGACCTTCTATCGCAAGGTCCTTTTTTCCATCAGGTTCTCAAATCCTTAAATTTGAAGGTATGGAGATTGAACGCTTGATTCTCAGTCATAGAGGTTTCTCTGACTCTGTGATTAATACTATGTTACAGGCTCGTAAAACTGTATCTAGGAAGATATATTATCGAGTCTGGAAGATTTACATTTCTTGGTGTTTTTCTCATCATTTTTCTTGGCATTCTTTTAGAATTCCTAGAATTTTACAGTTTCTTCAGGATGGTTTGGATAAGGTTTGTCTGCAAGTTTCTTGAAAGGTCAAATCTCTGCTCTTTCTGTTCTTTTTCACAGAAAGATTGCTAGTCTTCCTGATATTCATTGTTTTGTACAAGCTTTGGCTCGTATAAAACCTGTTATTAAGTCAATCTCTCCTCCTTGGAGTTTGAATTTGGTTCTGGGGGCTCTTCAAGCTCCTCCGTTTGAACCTATGCATTCGCTGGACATTAAATTACTTTCTTGGAAAGTTTTGTTTCTTTTGGCCATCTCTTCTGCTAGAAGAGTTTCTGAATTATCTGCTCTTTCTTGTGAGTCTCCTTTTCTGATTTTTCATCAGGATAAGGCGGTGTTGCGAACTTCTTTTAAATTTTTACCTAAGGTTGTGAATTCTAACAACATTAGTAGAGAAATTGTGGTTCCTTCATTGTGTCCTAATCCTAAGAATTCTAAGGAAAAGTCGTTGCATTCTTTGGATGTAGTTAGAGCTTTGAAATATTATATTGAAGCTACTAAAGATTTCCGAAAGACTTCTAGTCTATTTGTTATCTTTTCCGGTTCTAGGAAAGGTCAGAAGGCTTCTGCCATTTCTTTGGCATCTTGGTTAAAATCTTTGTTTCATCATGCCTATGTTGAGTCGGGTAAAACTCCGCCTCAAAGGATTACAGCTCATTCTACTAGGTCAGTTTCTACTTCCTGGGCGTATAGGAATGAAGCTTCAGTTGATCAGATTTGCAAAGCAGCCACTTGGTCTTTTTTGCATACTTTTACTAAATTCTACCATTTTGATGTGTTTTCTTCTTCTGAAGCAGCTTTTGGTAGAAAAGTACTTCAGGCAGCTGTTTCAGTTTGATTCTTCTGCTTATAATTTCAGTTTTTTTCATTATAAGATTTAAACTTTATTTTGGGTGTGGATTTTTTTCAGCGGAATTGGCTGTCTTTATTTTATCCCTCCCTCTCTAGTGACTCTTGCGTGGAAGATCCACATCTTGGGTAGTCATTATCCCATACGTCACTAGCTCATGGACTCTTGCTAATTACATGAAAGAAAAACATAATTTATGTAAGAACTTACCTGATAAATTCATTTCTTTCATATTAGCAAGAGTCCATGAGCTAGTGACGTATGGGATATACATTCCTACCAGGAGGGGCAAAGTTTCCCAAACCTTAAAATGCCTATAAATACACCCCTCACCACACCCACAATTCAGTTTAACGAATAGCCAAGAAGTGGGGTGATAAGAAAAAAGTGCGAAAGCATATAAAATAAGGAATTGGAATAATTGTGCTTTATACAAAAAAATCAAAACCACCACAAAAAAGGGCGGGCCTCATGGACTCTTGCTAATATGAAAGAAATGAATTTATCAGGTAAGTTCTTACATAAATTATGTTTTCTTTCATGTAATTAGCAAGAGTCCATGAGCTAGTGACGTATGGGATAATGATTACCCAAGATGTGGATCTTTCCACGCAAGAGTCACTAGAGAGGGAGGGATAAAATAAAGACAGCCAATTCCTGCTGAAAATAATCCACACCCAGAATAAAATTTTAATGAAAAAACATAAGCAGAAGATTCAAACTGAAACCACTGCCTGAAGTACGTTTCTACCAAAAACTGCTTCAGAAGAAGAAAACACATCAAAATGGTAGAATTTAGTAAAAGTATGCAAAGAGGACTAAGTTGCTGCTTTGCAAATCTGATCAACCGAAGCTTCATTCCTAAACGCTCAGGAAGTAGAAACTGACCTAGTAGAATGAGCTGTAATCCTTTGAGGCGGAGTGTTACCCGACTCAACATAGGCATGATGAAATAAAGATTTCAACCAAGATGCCAAAGAAATGGCAGAAGCTTTCTGGCCTTTTCTAGAACCGGAAAAGATGACAAATAGACTAGAAATCTTTCGGAAAGACTTAGTAGCTTCAACATAATATTACAAAGCTCTAACAGCATCCAAAGAATGCAATGATTTCTCCTTAGAATTCATAGGATTAGGACATAATGAAGGAACCACAATTTCTCTACTAATGTTGTTAGAATTCACAACCTTAGGTAAAAAATTCAAAAGAAGTTCGCAGCACCGCCTTATCCTGATGCAAAATCAGAAAAGGAGACTCACAAAAAAGAGTAGATAATTCAGAGACTCTTCTGGCAGAAGAGATGACCAAAAGAAACAAAACTTTCCAAGAAAGTAATATAACGACCAAAGAATGCATGGGTTCAAAAGGAGGAGCTTGAAGAGCCCCCAGAACCAAATTCAAACTCCAAGGAGGAGAAATTGACTTAATGACAGGTTTTATACGAACCAAAGGTTGTACAAAACAATGAATATCAGGAAGATTAGCAATCCTTCTGTGAAAAAGAACAGAAAGAGCAGAGATTTGTCTTTCAAGGAACTTGCGGACAAACCTTTATCTAAACCATCCTGAAGAAACTGTAAAATTCTCGGTATTCAAAAAGAATGCCAAGAAAAAAGATGAGAAAGATACTAAGAAATATAAGTCTTCCAGACTCTATAATATATCTCTCTAGATACAGATGTACGAGCCTGTCACATAGTATCAATCACAGAGTCAGAGAAACCTCTTTGACCAAGAATCAAGCGTTCAAACTCCATACCTTAAAAATTAAGGTTTTGAGATCCTGATGGAAAAAAAGAACCTTGAGACAGAAAGACTGGTCTTAACGGAAGAGTCCACAGCTGGCAAGAGGCCATCCGGACAAGATCCGCATACCAAAACCTGTGAGGCCATGCTGGAGCTACCAGCAGGACAAACGAGCATTCCTTTAGAATATTGGAGAATACCCTTGGAAGAAGAACTAGAGGCAGAAAGATATAGGCAGGATGACACTTGTAAGGAAGAGATAATGCATCCACTGCCTCCGCCCGAGGATCCCGGGATCCGGACAGATACCAGGGAAGTTTCTTGTTTAGATGAGAAGCCATCAGATCTATTTCTGGGAGTTCCCACATTTGAACAATCTGAGGAAATACCTCTGGGTGAAGAGACCATTCGCCCAGGTGCAACGTTTGGCGACTGAGATAATCCGCTTTCCAATTGTCCATACCTGGGATATGAACCGCAGAGATTAGACAGGAGCTGGATTCCGCCCAAACCAAAATTGATTGATGTATGCCACAGTTGTGACATTGTCTATCTGAAAACAAATGAACAACTCTCTCTTCAGAAGAGGCCAAGACTGAAGAGCTCTGAAAATTGCACGGAGTTCCAAAATATTGATCGGAAATCTCACCTCCTGAGATTCCCAAACCCCTTGTGCCGTCAGATACCCCACACAGCTCCCCAACCTGTAAGACTTGCATCTGTTGAGATTATAGTCCAGGTCAGAAGAACAAAGAAGCCCCCTGAACTAAACGATGGTGACCTGTCCACCATGTCAGAGAGTGTCGTATAATCGGTTTAAAGATATTAATTGAGATATCTTTGAGTAATCCCTGCACCATCCCTGCACCAGAGCTGAAGAGGTCGCATGTGAAAACGAGCAAAGGAGATCGCATCTGATGCGGCAGTCCTAAGACATAAAATTTCCATGCATAAGGCTACCAAAGGGAATGATTGTGACTGAAGGTTTTGACAAGCTGATCAATGTTAAACTTCTCTTGTCTGACAAGGACAGAGTCATAGACACTGAATCTATCTAGAAACCTAAAAAGGTTACCCTTGTCTGAGGAATCAATGAACTGATTGGTAAATTGATCCTCCAACCACGAACTTGAAGAAACAACACAAGTCGATTCGTATGAGATCCTTCGAAAATGAGAAGACTGAGCAAGTACCAAGATATCGTCCAAATAAGGAAAAACCAAAACCCTGTTCTCTGATTACAGAAAGAAGGGCACCGAGAACCTTTGAAAAAAATTCTTGGAACTGAGGCTAGGCCAAACGGTAGAGCCACAAAACTGGTAATGCTTGTCTAAAAAGAGAATCTCAGACACTAAAAGTGATCTGGATGAATCGGAATATGCAGATACGCATCCTGTAAATCTATTGTAGACATATAATGCCCTTGCTAAACAAAAGGCAGGATAGTCCTACAGTTACCATCTTGAATGTTGGTATCCTAACATAACGATTCAATATTGATAGATCCGGAACTGGTCTGAAGGAATTGACCTTCTTTGGTACAATGAAGAGATAAAATAAAACCCCAGCCCCTGTTCCAGAACTGGAACTGGCATAATTACTCCAGCCAACTCTAGATCTGAAACACATTTCAGAAATGCTGAATATTTGCTGTGTTAACTGGGACACGGGAAAGAAAAAAATCTCTTAGCAGGAGGCCTTAACTTGAAGCCAATTCTGTACCTTTCTGAAACAATGTTCTGAAACCAGAGATTGAGAACGGAATTGATCCAAATTTCTTTGAAGAAAACGTAATCTGCCCCATACCAGCTGAGCTGGAATAAGGGCCACACCTTCATGGGTACTTAGGGGCTGGCTATAGGTTTCTATAAGGCTTGGATATATTCCAAACTGGAAATAGTTTCCAAACTGATACCGCTCCTGAGGATGAAGGAACAGGCTTTTGTTCCTTGTTGTGAAGAAAGGAACGAAAAAGATTATTAGACCTAAATTTACCTTAGATTTTTTATCCTTTGGTAAAAAAGTTCCCTTCCTTCCAGAAACAGTTGAGATAATAATTTATTACCCTGGAAAGAAAGGGAAGCAAAGTTGACTTAGAAGACAAATCAGCATTCCAAGTTTAATCCATAAAGCTTTTCTAGCTAAAATAGCTAGAGACATATACCTGACATCAACTCTAATGATATCAAAATATGGTATCACCAATAAAATTATTAGCATGTTATAGAATAATAATAATGCTATAAAATTATGATCTGTTACTTGTTGCGCTAAAAGCTTCTAACCAAAAAGTTGAAGCTGCAGCAACATCCGCTAAAAATATAGCAGGTCTAAGAAGATTACCTGAACATAAGTAAGCTTTTCTTAGAAAGGATTCAATTTTCTTATCTAAAAGGATCCTTAAATGAAGTACTATCTGCCGTAGGAATAGTAGTACATTTAGCAGGAGTAGAGACAGCCCCATAACCTTAGGGATTTTGCCCCAAAAAACTCTAATCTGTCAGATGGCACAGGATATAATTGCTTAAACGTTTAGAAGGAGAAAAAGAATTACCCAAATTATTCCATTCCCTGAAAATTACTTCAGAAATAGCATCAGGGAGATTAAACACTTCTGGAATAACTACAGGAGATTTAAAAACCTTATTTAAACGTTTAGATTTAGTATCAAGAGGACCAGAATCCTCTATTTCTAATGCAATTAATACTTCTTTAAATAAAGAACGAATAAATTCCATCTTGAACAAATACAAAGATTTATCAGCATCAACCTCTGAGACAGAAACTTCTGAACCAGAAGAACCATTTATCAGTATCAGAATGGTGATGTTCATTTAAAAATTCATCTGAAAAAAGAGAAGTTTTAAAAGACTTTTATGTAAACTAGAAGGAGAGATAACAGACATAGCCTTCTTAATGGATTTAAAAAATAAAATCTCTTATGTTATCAGGAACACTCTGAAAATTAGATGTTGACGGAACAGCAACAGGTAATGTAACAGAACTAAAGGAAATTTTATCTGCATTAATAAGTTTGTCATGACATGCAATACAAACAACAGCTGGAGAAACAGATACAAAAAGTTTATAGCAGATACATTTAGCTTGGTAGCTCCAGCACCGGGCAGTGATTTTCCTGAAGTATCTTCTGACTCAGTTGCAACGTGGAACATCTTGCAATATGTAATAGAAAAAACAACATATAAAGCAAAATTGATCAAATTCCTTAAATGACAGTTTCAGGAATGGGAAAAAAATGCCAGTGAGCAAGCATCTAGCAACCAGAAGCAATAAATAATGAGACTTAAATAATGTGGAGACAAAAGCGACGCCCATATTTTTTGGCGCCTAAATACTTTTGGCGCCAAAAATGACGCCACATCCGGAACGCCGACATTTTTGGCGCAAAAGAACGTAAAAAAAAAATGACGCAACTTCCGGCGACACGTATGACGCCGGAAACAGAAAAAAAATTTTGCGCCAAAAAAGTCCGCGCCAAGAATGACGCAATAAAATGAAGCATTTTCAGCCCCCGCGAGCCTAACAGCCCACAGGGAAAAAAGTCAAATTTTTTAAGGTAAGAAAAAATGATTGATTCAAATGCATTACCCCAAATATGAAACTGACTGTCTGAAAAAAAGGAATGTTGAACATCCTGAGTCAAGGCAAATAAATGTTTGAATACATATATTTAGAACTTTATAAAAAAGTGCCCAACCATAGCTTTAGAGTGTCACAGAAAATAAGACTTACTTACCCCAGGACACTCATCTACATGTTTGTAGAAAGCCAAACCAGTACTGAAACGAAAATCAGCAGAGGTAATGGTATATATATAAGAGTATATCGTCGATCTGAAAAGGGAGGTAAGAGATGAATCTCCACGACCGATAACAGAGAACCTATGAAATAACATAATTTATGCTTACCTGATAAATTCCTTTCTTCTGTAGTGTGATCAGTCCACGGGTCATCATTACTTGTGGGATATTAACTGCTCCCCTACAGGAAGTGCAAGAGGATTCACCCAGCAGAGTTGCTATATAGCTCCTCCCCTCTACGTCACCTCCAGTCATTCGACCAAGGACCAACGAGAAAGGAGAAGCCAAGGGTGTAGTGGTGACTGGAGTATAATTTAAAAAATATTTACCTGCCTTAAAAAACAGGGCGGGCCGTGGACTGATCACACTACAGAAGAAAGGAATTTATCAGGTAAGCATAAATTATGTTTTCTTCTGTTAAGTGTGATCAGTCCACGGGTCATCATTACTTGTGGGATACCAATACCAAAGCAAAAGTATACGGATGACGGGAGGGATAGGCAGGCTCTTTATACAGAAGGAACCACTGCCTGAAGAACCTTTCTCCCAAAAATAGCCTCCGAGGAAGCAAAAGTGTCAAATTTGTAAAATTTGGAAAAAGTATGAAGCGAAGACCAAGTTGCAGCCTTGCAAATCTGTTCAACAGAGGCCTCATTCTTAAAGGCCCAAGTGGAAGCCACAGCTCTAGTGGAATGAGCTGTAATTCTTTCAGGAGGCTGCTGTCCAGCAGTCTCATAAGCTAAACGAATTATGCTACAAAGCCAAAAAGAGAGAGAGGTAGCAGAAGCTTTTTGACCTCTCCTCTGACCAGAGTAAACGACAAACAGGGAAGACGTTTGTCGAAAATCTTTAGTTGCCTGTAAATAAAATTTAAGGGCACGAACTACATCCAGATTGTGCAAAAGACGTTCCTTCCTCGAAGAAGGATTTGGGCACAAGGATGGAACAACAATCTCCTGATTGATATTCCTGTTAGTGACTACCTTAGGTAAGAACCCAGGCTTAGTACGCAGAACTACCTTATCCGAGTGAAAAATCAAATAAGGAGAATCACAATGTAAGGCTGATAACTCAGAGACTCTTCGAGCCGAGGAAATAGCCATTAAAAATAGAACTTTCCAAGATAACAACTTTATATCAATGGAATGAAGGGGTTCAAACGGAACACCCTGTAAAACGTTAAGAACAAGGTTTAAACTCCATGGTGGAGCCACAGCTTTAAACACAGGTTTAATCCTGGCCAAAGCCTGACAAAAAGCCTGAACGTCTGGAACTTCTGACAGACGCTTGTGTAACAGAATGGACAGAGCTGAGATCTGTCCCTTTAAGGAACTAGCGGATAACCCCTTTTCTAAACCTTCTTGTAGAAAAGACAATATCCTAGGAATCCTAACCTTACTCCAAGAGTAACCTTTGGATTCGCACCAATATAGGTATTTACGCCATATTTTATGGTAAATCTTTCTGGTGACAGGCTTCCTAGCCTGTATTAAGGTATCAATAACTGACTCAGAAAAACCACGCTTTGATAAGATCAAGCGTTCAATTTCCAAGCAGTCAGCTTCAGAGAAGTTAGATTTTGATGTTTGAAAGGACCCTGAATCAGAAGGTCCTGTTTCAGAGGTAACGACCAAGGTGGACAGAATGACATGTCCACCAGATCTGTATACCAAGTCCTGCGTGGCCATGCAGGCGCTATTAGAATCACTGATGCTTTCTCCTGTTTGATTCTGGCAATCAATCGAGGAAGCATCGGGAAAGGTGGAAACACATAAGCCATCCTGAAGGTCCATGGTGCTGTCAAGGCATCTATCAGGACCGCTCCCGGATCCCTGGATCTGGACCCGTAGCGCGGAAGCTTGGCGTTCTGTCGAGACGCCATGAGATCTATCTCTGGTTTGCCCCAACGTGGAAGTATTTGGGCAAAGACCTCTGGATGAAGTTCCCACTCCCCCGGATGAAAAGTCTGACGACTTAAGAAATCCGCCTCCCAGTTCTCCACTCCCGGGATGTGGATTGCAGACAGGTGGCAAGAGTGAGACTCTGCCCAGCGAATTATCTTCGATACTTCCATCATTGCTAGGGAGCTTCTTGTCCCTCCCTGATGGTTGATATAAGCTACAGTCGTGATGTTGTCCGACTGGAACCTGATGAACCCCCGAGTTGCTAACTGGGGCCAAGCCAGAAGAGCATTGAGGACTGCTCTCAATTCCAGAATGTTTATTGGAAGAAGACTCTCCTCCTGATTCCATAGTCCCTGAGCCTTCAGAGAATTCCAGACAGCGCCCCAACCTAGTAGGCTGGCGTCTGTTGTTACAATTGACCAGTCTGGCCTGCTGAATGGCATTCCCCTGGACAGATGTGGCCGATAAAGCCACCATAGAAGAGAATTTCTGGTCTCTTGAATGGAATGAAGGACACGGCATGCATTTTGAAGTTTTGTTAACCTGTCCTCTGTCAGGTAAATCTTCATTTCTACAGAATCTATCAGAGTCCCCAGGAAGGGAACTCTTGTGAGTGGAAAGAGAGAACTTTTCTCTACGTTCACTTTCCATCCATGCGACCTTAGAAATGCCAGTACTATCTCTGTATGAGATTTGGCAGTTTGAAAGCTTGAAGCTTGTATCAGTATGTCGTCTAAGTACGGAGCTACTGAAATTCCTCGCGGTCTTAGTACCGCCAGAAGAGTGCCCAGAACCTTTGTGAAGATTCTTGGAGCCGTAGCCAGTCCGAATGGAAGAGCTACAAACTGGTAATGCCTGTCTAAAAAGGCAAACCTTAGATACCGGTAATGACTTCTGTGAATCGGTATGTGAAGGTAAGCATCCTTTAAATCCACTGTGGTCAAGTACTGACCCTCTTGGATCATGGGCAAAATTGTTCGAATAGTTTCCATCTTGAACGATGGAACTCTTAGGAATTTGTTTAGGATCTTTAAATCCAAGATTGGCCTGAAGGTTCCCTCTTTTTGGGAACTACAAACAGATTTGAGTAAAACCCTTGTCCTTGTTCCAACCGCGGAACTGGATGGATCACTCCCATTAATAAAAGATCTTGTTAGGTTTGTTGACAACCTTGACAGATGAAATCTCCCTCTTGGGGGAGAGGATTTGAAGTCCAGAAGGTATCCCTGAGATATGATCTCTAACGCCCAGGGATCCTGAACATCTCTTGCCCAAGCCTGGGCGAAGAGGGAAAGTCTGCCCCCCACTAGATCCGGTCCCGGATCGGGGGCCCTCAATTCATGCTGTCTTAGGGGCAGCAGCAGGTTTTCTGGCCTGTTTGCCCCTGTTCCAGGACTGGTTAGGTTTCCAGCCTTGTCTGTAGCGAGCAACAGCTCCTTCCTGTTTTGGTGCAGAGGAAGTTGATGCTGCTCCTGCTTTGAAATTACGAAAGGAACGAAAATTGGACTGTCTAGCCTTGGCTTTGGCCTTGTCCTGAGGCAGGGCATGACCTTTACCTCCTGTAATGTCATCAATAATCTCTTTCAAGCCGGGCCCGAATAAGGTCTGCCCTTTGAAAGGAATATTAAGCAATTTAGATTTAGACGTAACATCAGCTGACCAGGATTTTAGCCACAGAGCTCTGCGTGCCTGAATGGCGAATCCTGAATTTTTAGCCGCAAGTTTAGTTAAATGTACTACGGCATCTGAAATAAATGAATTAGCTAACTTAAGGAATTTAAGTTTGTGTGTGATGTCATCTAGTGTGGATGATTGAAGTGTCTCTTCCAGAGACTCAAACCAAAATGCTGCTGCAGCCGTGACAGGCGCAATACATGCAAGAGGTTGCAATATAAACCCTTGTTGAACAAACATTTTCTTAAGGTAACCCTCTAATTTTTTATCCATTGGATCTGAAAAAGCACAGCTATCCTCCACTGGGATAGTGGTACGCTTAGCTAAAGTAGAAACTGCTCCCTCCACCTTAGGGACCATTTGCCATAAGTCCCGTGTGGCGGCGTCTATTGGAAACATTTTTCTGAATATAGGAGGGGGTGAGAAAGGCACACCGGGTCTATCCCACTCCTTAGTAACAATGTCAGTAAGTCTCTTAGGTATAGGAAAAACGTCAGTACTCGTCGGTACCGCAAAATATTTATCCAACCTACACATTTTTTCTGGGATTGCAACTGTGTTACAATCATTCAGAGCCGCTAATACCTCCCCTAGTAACACACGGAGGTTCTCAAGCTTAAATTTAAAATTTGAAATGTCTGAGTCCAGTTTATTTGGATCAGAACCGTCACCCACAGAATGAAGCTCTCCGTCTTCACGTTCTGCAAACTGTGACGCAGTATCAGACATGGCCCTTGCATTATCAGCGCACTCTGTTCTCATCCCAGAGTGATCACGTTTACCTCTTAGTTCTGGTAGTTTAGCCAAAACTTCAGTCATAACAGTAGCCATATCTTGTAATGTTATTTGTAATGGCCGCCCAGATGCACTCGGCGCTACAATATCACGCACCTCCTGAGCGGGAGATGCAGGTACTGACACGTGAGGCGAGTTAGTCGGCATAACTCTCCCCTCGTTGTTTGGTGAAATATGTTCAATTTGTACAGATTGACTATTTTTTAAAGTAGCATCAATACATTTAGTACATAAATTTCTATTGGGCTCCACTTTGGCATTAACACATATAGCACAGAGATATTCCTCTGAATCAGACATGTTTAACACACTAGCAAATAAACAGCAACTTGGAAATACTTTTCAAAGTAATTTACAAATAATATGAAAACGAACTGTGCCTTTAAGAAGCACAGAAAATATTATAACAGATAAAATAATTAAGTTATAGCATCAATCTTTGTCAGAATATACAGTTTTAGCAAAGGATTGTTCCCCTCAGCAAATGATAACTAACCCAGGCAGCAGAAAAAAAATACACAAATAAACGTTTTTTATATCACAGTCAATACAATCAGCACAGCTCTGCTGTGAATGATTACTTCCCTCAAAAAAGACTCTTGAGATCCCTGAACTCTGTAGAGATGAACCGGATCATGCAGGAAGAAAATGAACCTCTGACTGAGTTTTTCTGATGCATAGTGAAAGCACCAAAATGGCCCCTCCCCCACACACATAACAGTGAGAGGGATCAGTGAACTGCTCTAATTTAAATCAAAACTATTGCCAAGTGGAAAAAAAGTGCCCAAAACATTTTTTCACCCAGTACCTCAGAGAAAAAAACGTTTTTACATGCCAGCAAAAACAGAATTTATGTTTACCTGATAAATTACTTTCTCCAACGGTGTGTCCGGTCCACGGCGTCATCCTTACTTGTGGGATATTCTCTTCCCCAACAGGAAATGGCAAAGAGCCCAGCAAAGCTGGTCACATGATCCCTCCTAGGCTCCGCCTACCCCAGTCATTCGACCGACGTTAAGGAGGAATATTTGCATAGGAGAAACCATATGGTACCGTGGTGACTGTAGTTAAAGAAAATAAATTATCAGACCTGATTAAAAAAACCAGGGCGGGCCGTGGACCGGACACACCGTTGGAGAAAGTAATTTATCAGGTAAACATAAATTCTGTTTTCTCCAACATAGGTGTGTCCGGTCCACGGCGTCATCCTTACTTGTGGGAACCAATACCAAAGCTTTAGGACACGGATGAAGGGAGGGAGCAAATCAGGTCACCTAAATGGAAGGCACCACGGCTTGCAAAACCTTTCTCCCAAAAATAGCCTCAGAAGAAGCAAAAGTATCAAACTTGTAAAATTTGGTAAAAGTGTGCAGTGAAGACCAAGTCGCTGCCCTACATATCTGATCAACAGAAGCCTCGTTCTTGAAGGCCCATGTGGAAGCCACAGCCCTAGTGGAATGAGCTGTGATTCTTTCGGGAGGCTGCCGTCCGGCAGTCTCGTAAGCCAATCTGATGATGCTTTTAATCCAAAAAGAGAGAGAGGTAGAAGTTGCTTTTTGACCTCTCCTTTTACCGGAATAAACAACAAACAAGGAAGATGTTTGTCTAAAATCCTTTGTAGCATCTAAATAGAATTTTAGAGCGCGAACAACATCCAAATTGTGCAACAAACGTTCCTTCTTTGAAACTGGTTTCGGACACAGAGAAGGTACAATAATCTCCTGGTTAATGTTTTTGTTAGAAACAACTTTTGGAAGAAAACCAGGTTTAGTACGTAAAACCACCTTATCTGCATGGAACACCAGATAAGGAGGAGAACACTGCAGAGCAGATAATTCTGAAACTCTTCTAGCAGAAGAAATTGCAACTAAAAACAAAACTTTCCAAGATAATAACTTAATATCAACGGAATGCAAGGGTTCAAACGGAACCCCCTGAAGAACTGAAAGAACTAAATTGAGACTCCAAGGAGGAGTCAAAGGTTTGTAAACAGGCTTAATTCTAACCAGAGCCTGAACAAAGGCTTGAACATCTGGCACAGCGGCCAGCTTTTTGTGAAGTAACACAGACAAGGCAGAAATCTGTCCCTTCAGGGAACTTGCAGATAATCCTTTTTCCAATCCTTCTTGAAGGAAGGATAGAATCCTAGGAATCTTAACCTTGTCCCAAGGGAATCCTTTAGATTCACACCAACAGATATATTTTTTCCAAATTTTGTGGTAAATCTTTCTAGTTACAGGCTTTCTGGCCTGAACAAGAGTATCGATAACAGAATCTGAGAATCCTCGCTTCGATAAGATCAAGCGTTCAATCTCCAAGCAGTCAGCTGGAGTGAAACCAGATTCGGATGTTCGAACGGACCCTGAACAAGAAGGTCTCGTCTCAAAGGTAGCTTCCAAGGAGGAGCCGATGACATATTCACCAGATCTGCGTACCAAGTCCTGCGTGGCCACGCAGGAGCTATCAAGATCACCGACGCCCTCTCCTGATTGATCCTGGCTACCAGCCTGGGGATGAGAGGAAACGGCGGGAACACATAAGCTAGTTTGAAGGTCCAAGGTGCTACTAATGCATCCACTAGAGCCGCCTTGGGATCCCTGGATCTGGACCCGTAGCAAGGAACTTTGAAGTTCTGACGAGAGGCCATCAGATCCATGTCTGGAATGCCCCACAGCTGAGTGACTTGGGCAAAGATTTCCGGATGGAGTTCCCACTCCCCCGGATGCAATGTCTGACGACTCAGAAAATCCGCTTCCCAATTTTCCACTCCTGGGATGTGGATAGCAGACAGGTGGCAGGAGTGAGACTCCGCCCATAGAATGATTTTGGCCACTTCTTCCATCGCCAGGGAACTCCTTGTTCCCCCCTGATGGTTGATGTACGCAACAGTTGTCATGTTGTCTGATTGAAACCGTATGAACTTGGCCCTCGCTAGCTGAGGTCAAGCCTTGAGAGCATTGAATATCGCTCTCAGTTCCAGAATATTTATCGGTAGAAGAGATTCTTCCCGAGACCAAAGACCCTGAGCTTTCAGGGATCCCCAGACCGCGCCCCAGCCCATCAGACTGGCGTCGGTCGTGACAATGACCCACTCTGGTCTGCGGAATGTCATCCCTCGTGACAGGTTGTCCAGGGACAGCCACCAACGGAGTGAGTCTCTGGTCCTCTGATTTACTTGTATCTTCGGAGACAAGTCTGTATAGTCCCCATTCCACTGACTGAGCATGCACAGTTGTAATGGTCTTAGATGAATGCGTGCAAAAGGAACTATGTCCATTGCCGCTACCATCAACCCGATCACTTCCATGCACTGAGCTATGGAAGGAAGAGGAACGGAATGAAGTATCCGACAAGAGTCTAGAAGTTTTGTTTTTCTGGCCTCTGTCAGAAAAATTCTCATTTCTAAGGAGTCTATTATTGTTCCCAAGAAGGGAACCCTTGTTGACGGAGATAGAGAACTCTTTTCCACGTTCACTTTCCATCCGTGAGATCTGAGAAAGGCCAGGACAATGTCCGTGTGAGCCTTTGCTTGAGGAAGGGACGACGCTTGAATCAGAATGTCGTCCAAGTAAGGTACTACAGCAATGCCCCTTGGTCTTAGCACAGCTAGAAGGGACCCTAGTACCTTTGTGAAAATCCTTGGAGCAGTGGCTAATCCGAAAGGAAGCGCCACGAACTGGTAATGTTTGTCCAGGAATGCGAACCTCAGGAACCGATGATGTTCCTTGTGGATAGGAATATGTAGATACGCATCCTTTAAATCCACGTGGTCATGAATAGACCTTCCTGGATGGAAGGAAGAATAGTTCGAATGGTTTCCATCTTGAACGATGGAACCTTGAGAAACTTGTTTAAGATCTTGAGATCTAAGATTGGTCTGAACGTTCCCTCTTTTTTGGGAACTATAAACAGATTGGAGTAGAACCCCATCCCTTGTTCTCTTAATGGAACGGGATGAATCACTCCCATTTTTAACAGGTCTTCTACACAATGTAAGAATGCCTGTCTTTTTATGTGGTCTGAGGACAACTGAGACCTGTGGAACCTCCCCCTTGGGGGAAGTCCCTTGAATTCCAGAAGATAACCTTGGGAGACTATTGCTAGCGCCCAAGGATCCAGAACATCTCTTGCCCAAGCCTGAGCGAAGAGAGAGAGTCTGCCCCCCACCAGATCCGGTCCCGGATCGGGGGCCAACATTTCATGCTGTCTTGGTAGCAGTGGCAGGGTTCTTGGCCTGCTTTCCCTTGTTCCAGCCTTGCATTGGTCTCCAAGCTGGCTTGGCTTGAGAAGTATTACCCTCTTGCTTAAAGGACGTAGCACTTTGGGCTGGTCCGTTTCTGCGAAAGGGACGAAAATTAGGTTTATTTTTTGCCTTGAAAGGCCGATCCTGAGGAAGGGCGTGGCCCTTACCCCCAGTGATATCCGAGATAATCTCTTTCAAGTCAGGGCCAAACAGCGTTTTCCCCTTGAAAGGAATGTTAAGTAGCTTGTTCTTGGAAGACGCATCAGCCGACCAAGATTTCAACCAAAGCGCTCTGCGCGCCACAATAGCAAACCCAGAATTCTTAGCCGCTAACCTAGCCAATTGCAAAGTGGCGTCTAGGGTGAAAGAATTAGCCAATTTGAGAGCATTGATTCTGTCCATAATCTCCTCATAAGGAGGAGAATCACTGTCGACCTCCTTTATCAGCTCATCGAACCAGAAACATGCGGCTGTAGCGACAGGGACAATGCATGAAATTGGTTGTAGAAGGTAACCCTGCTGAACAAACATCTTTTTAAGCAAACCTTCTAATTTTTTATCCATAGGATCTTTGAAAGCACAACTATCCTCTATGGGTATAGTGGTGCGTTTGTTTAAAGTGGAAACCGCTCCCTCGACCTTGGGGACTGTCTGCCATAAGTCCTTTCTGGGGTCGACCATAGGAAACAATTTTTTAAATATGGGGGGAGGGACGAAAGGAATACCGGGCCTTTCCCATTCTTTATTAACAATGTCCGCCACCCGCTTGGGTATAGGAAAAGCTTCTGGGAGCCCCGGCACCTCTAGGAACTTGTCCATTTTACATAGTTTCTCTGGGATGACCAACTTGTCACAATCATCCAGAGTGGATAATACCTCCTTAAGCAGAATGCGGAGATGTTCCAACTTAAATTTAAATGCAATCACATCAGGTTCAGCTTGTTGAGAAATGTTCCCTGAATCAGTAATTTCTCCCTCAGACAAAACCTCCCTGGCCCCATCAGACTGAGTTAGGGGCCCTTCAGAAATATTAATACCAGCGTCGTCATGCTCTTCAGTATCTAAAACAGAGCAGTCGCGCTTACGCTGATAAGTGTTCATTTTGGCTAAAATGTTTTTGACAGAATTATCCATTACAGCCGTTAATTGTTGCATAGTAAGGAGTATTGGCGCGCTAGATGTACTAGGGGCCTCCTGAGTGGGCAAGACTCGTGTAGACGAAGGAGGGAATGATGCAGTACCATGCTTACTCCCCTCACTTGAGGAATCATCTTGGGCATCATTGTCATTGTCACATAAATCACATTTATTTAAATGAATAGGAATTCTGGCTTCCCCACATTCAGAACACAGTCTATCTGGTAGTTCAGACATGTTAAACAGGCATAAACTTGATAACAAGTACAAAAAACGTTTTAAAATAAAACCGTTACTGTCACTTTAAATTTTAAACTGAACACACTTTATTACTGCAAATGCGAAAAAACATGAAGGAATTGTTCAAAATTCACCAAATTTTCACCACAGTGTCTTAAAGCCTTAAAAGTATTGCACATCAAATTTGGAAGCTTTAACCCTTAAAATAACGGAACCGGAGCCGTTTTGAACTTTAACCCCTTTACAGTCCCTGGTATCTGCTTTGCTGAGACCCAACCAAGCCCCAAGGGGAATACGATACCAAATGACGCCTTCAGAAAGTCTTTTCTAAGTATCAGAGCTCCTCTCACATGCGACTGCATGCCATGCCTCTCAAAAACAAGTGCGCAACACCGGCGCGAAAATGAGGCTCTGCCTATGCTTTGGGAAAGCCCCTAAAGAATAAGGAGTCTAAAACAGTGCCTGCCGATATTATTATATCAAAATACCCAGATAAAATGATTCCTCAAGGCTAAATATGTGTTAATAATCAATCGATTTAGCCCAAAAAAAGTCTACAGTCTTAATAAGCCCTTTTTGAAGCCCTTATTTACAATCGTAATAAACATGGCTTACCGGATCCCAGAGGGAAAATGACAGCTTCCAGCATTACATCGTCTTGTTAGAATGTGTCATACCTCAAGCAGCAAGAGACTGCTCACTGTTCCCCCAACTGAAGTTAATTGCTCTCAACAGTCCTGTGTGGAACAGCCATGGATTTTAGTGACGGTTGCTAAAATCATTTTCCTCATACAAACAGAAATCTTCATCTCTTTTCTGTTTCTGAGTAAATAGTACATACCAGCACTATTTCAAAATAACAAACTCTTGATTGAATAATAAAAACTACAGTTAAACACTAAAAAACTCTAAGCCATCTCCGTGGAGATGTTGCCTGTACAACGGCAAAGAGAATGACTGGGGTAGGCGGAGCCTAGGAGGGATCATGTGACCAGCTTTGCTGGGCTCTTTGCCATTTCCTGTTGGGGAAGAGAATATCCCACAAGTAAGGATGACGCCGTGGACCGGACACACCTATGTTGGAGAAAAAACGTTTTACCTCAATAATTAATTGTCATTTAAAACCTATTGCAAGTCCCTGCAAAATAGGTTAAGTCTATGTATACAGTTTAAAAGCCAGAGAAGTACCATTTCCCAGAAAACTGAAGTGTAAAATATACATACATGACAGCCTGATATCAGCTACATCTACTGCATTCAAGGCTGAGTTTACATTATAACGGTATGGCAGGATTTTCTCATCAATTCCATGTCAGAAAATAATAAACTGCTACATACCTCTTTGCAGATTAATCTGCCTGCTGTCCCCTGATCTGAAGTTTACCTCTCCTCAGATGGCCGAGAAACAGCAATATGATCTTAACTACTCCGGCTAAAATCATAGAAAAACTCAGGTAGATTCTTCTTCAAATTCTACCAGAGAAGGAATAACACACTCCGGTGCTATTATAAAATAACAAACTTTTGATTGAAGATATAAAAACTAAATATATCACCATAGTCCTCTCACACATCCTATCTAGTCGTTGGGTGCAAGAGAATGACTGGAGGTGACGTAGAGGGGAGGAGCTATATAGCAACTCTGCTGGGTGAATCCTCTTGCACTTCCTGTAGGGGAGCAGTTAATATCCCACAAGTAATGATGACCCGTGGACTGATCACACTTAACAGAAGAAAGACCCCGTAGAAGGAGATCATTGAATTCAAATAGGCAATACTCTCCTCACATCCCTCTGACATTCACTGCACGCTGAGAGGAAAACCGGGCCCCAACTTGCTGCGGAGCGCATATCAACGTAGAATCTAGCACAAACTTACTTCACCACCTCCATAGGAGGCAAAGTTTGTAAAACTGAATTGTGGGTGTGGTGAGGGGTGTATTTATAGGCATTTTAAGGTTTGGGAAACTTTGCCCCTCCTGGTAGGAATGTATATCCCATACGTCACTAGCTCATGGACTCTTGCTAATTACATGAAAGAAACATAATTTATGTAAGAACTTACCTGATAAATTCATTTCTTTCATATTAGCAAGAGTCCATGAGGCCCACCCTTTTTTGTGGTGGTTATGATTTTTTTGTATAAAGCACAATTATTCCAATTCCTTATTTTTTATGCTTTCGCACTTTTTTCTTATCACCCCACTTCTTGGCTATACGTTAAACTGATTTGTGGGTGTGGTGAGGGGTGTATTTATAGGCATTTTGAGGTTTGGGAAACTTTGCCCCTCCTGGTAGGAATGTATATCCCATACGTCACTAGCTCATGGACTCTTGCTAATATGAAAGAAATGAATTTATCAGGTAAGTTCTTACATAAATTATGTTTTTTCCCTTGCCCTTTTCACCTGTGTATACAATGGACTAAAAGATCACTTGTTTATGTGATGTCTGCAAATAATATTAAGGAGATGAAGATTACCAGCTGTGCAGGAGATCTAGCTGAACTTCATGCTACAGTGTTTAGGCCTATTCAGTTCAGTAACTATCTGCTTCTGAAGTTGAATAGTTATGCATCACTATACCCCTACAGTTCATTCTTGTGAATGGTTTAAGGACAAAAAAAAATAATTTATGTAAGAACTTACCTGATAAATTAATTTCTTTCATAGTGGCAAGAGTCCATGAGCTAGTGACGTATGGGATATACATTCCTTTTTTTATAATTAGATTTTTATTCAATTTTGAGAATGATCAAACAAAGAAATATACAAAAATGTACTTTTAAACAGAAAAATAAATAAAGGCACATATAGATACATAGAATATGAGCTCACCGGCTCAAATTAATACAGAACACTTCCTTAGACATTATACACAAATCATCCTCCCAAAGATGCACATAATTGCCCATACAAGCATACCTAACTGTGTATTGACATCATGCAATATCTTCTAACATTATACAGTATTTGTATAGTACCATTACTTCATAATAATCCTAACACCTAATTAAGATCATGTGACTGTAATTACCTTTAAATTGAATACCCAAGCTTGTTACATCAAGCTAGTTTGTTAGATCAGTGCAGCCTTGCATGTGTGTAGTTGTCCAAGTGTGCTAGTTCATAAGTGTAAGGAGTTATAACAAGGTAGTTAGACAAAGGAGTGGACAACAGAAATAAGTACAGGTGGCCCTCGTTTTACAACGGTTTAATTTACACCGTTTCAGAATAACAACCTTTTTTTTCCAGTCATGTGACTGCTATTATTTATTTATAAAATATTTTACCAGGAAGGATACATTGAGATTTCTCTCATTTTCAAGTATGTCCTGGGATCACAAAACATTGCATTGATACAATAGGGTACAATAAAATACAAAAACAATAATAATACACAATATATGCAAACATTTAACATAGAACAGGTAGGAAATATTTAATCAACCATGACAGGAGCATTCTGTTTTGAGATATGTATAGAGGGATCTCTTAAAGGATTTTAGGCTTGGGGAAGTTTTTAAAGTGTGAGGGAGGTCATTCCATAACTGTGGCGCTCTGTAGGAAAAGGAGGATCGAGCTGCTTTCTTTTTGTATTGAGGTAAGCTAAATAATGTGCTGTTATTGGATCGGAGGTTATAGGAGGTGGGAATAGCAGGGGAGAGCATTCTGCTCAGGTAGGGTGGGAGCTTCCCAGAAAGGCTCTTAAAGACAAGGCAGGAAAGATGGAGGGTGCGTCTGGATTCCAGCGACAGCCAGTTTAGTTCTTTTAGCATGTCACAATGGTGGGTCCTGTAGTTACATTGTAGCACAAAGCGGCAGAACGAGTTATATAACGTATTTAGTTTATTAAGGTGAGTTTGAGGAGCAGGTGCATATACTACGTCCCCATAATCCAAGGCATCAGCATTTGCTGTATAATCTTTTCCTTTACTGTAGGGCTGAGGCAAGATTTGTTTCTGTACAGGGCACCTAGTTTTGGATAAAGTTTAGAGGCAAGTTTTTCTATGTGGAGTCCAAAAGATAGATTGGGGTCTAACAACATACCTAAGTATTTAAAAGAGTGGACTGCGGTCAGCGTACAATTGGATTTTGTTTTGATGCGAAGATGGTAATTTTGTAATTTTTGTATTTTACGTCCCGTTCCAAAGATCATTGTGACCGTTTTGTCAGTGTTTAGGAAGAGTTTGTTTTTCGAGATCCACTTTTCTACCTCTGTGAGCTGGTCTTGGAGCACTGCTTCAAGCTGCGGCAGATCAGATTTGTTTGCATAGATTACCGTGTCGTCTGCGTACATGTGTACAGTTGAGGATTTGCAGACATTAGGCAAATCATTTATAAATAATGTGAATAGTAGGGGGCCGAGAATGGAACCTTGGGGAACACCACACGTGACTGGGAGAGGGAGGGAGTCACTGTTAGAGACAGAGACATATTGTGATCGATCCGATACATATGATTTAAACCAGGTTAACGGGCGATCAGCAATACCAGAGTTTTTTAGTTTGAGAAGTAGTAGGTCATGGTCCACTGTGTCAAAAGCCTTTGCAAAATCAAGGAAAATAGCTCCAGTTACGTCACCTTGTTCCATGCCAGTTTGGATGTCGTTGCAAACTTTTAGGAGGGCAGTTGTAGTGGAGTGATTCGGTCTAAAACCTGATTGATCAGGGGTCAGATAGTTAGAAAGTTGATAATACTCGCATAATTGCGTATGGACGCATTTTTCTAAGATTTTTGAAAATACAGGGAGCAATGTTATAGAACGATAGTTAGAAACCAAGGTTAACTCCCCACTTTTATGAATAGGCACTACTCTTGCAGTTTTCCAGAGTTTGGGTATGTATCCAGACACCAAGGATTCGTTAATTAGGTTTGCGACAGGCTTAGCAATTGCCGGCGCACTGAGCTTCAACAGAATTGCTGGGATTTGATCAGGTCCTGACTGTTTTTTCATTTTTAGATTATTGAGGTGTTTCTTAATGACATTGAAGGGTACAGGTCTAAAATTGAACTTTTCTATATTGGGTCTTTGCTGTTTTAGTGGGGCCTGATCCACATTTGTAGCTTCAGGATGCGTGCCATTTATTAGTTTGTCAATCAGGGTGCTGGAGCATCCGACAAAATAATTGTTAAAGGCATTTGCTACTTCTAAGGGGAGTTGCAAGTTTTGGTTATCCACATTGACAGTGGAGGGTTGGGAGTGGATTGGTGGATTTTGTAGGTTATTTATGAGTTTCCAAAACTTTCTAGGGTTACATATATTATTGTGCAGATTTTCACAGAAATATTGCGCCTTAGCCAATTTTGTTTGTTTAGGACATATATTTCGCCATTGTCTATATACACAGTGATCATTCATAGAGCCATTATGCTTTTGAAAAGCATTGAGAAGCATTATTATTATTATTTATTTATTTATTATTTATTAATTATTATTATTGAAAAGCATCGACAAGCAGTGCATTTATTAAAATAGTCAGTAGGTGGAGCTGTCCGCTTGTGTTGCAGCAAAGCCAAGCAAGCTGAAATTATTCAGTTTAACCAGACCTGAGTTATCGAGCAGATTTCAAAGGAACAAGATCTTCCTGTCTATAAATCAGTCCAGATTGGAATGCATAGAAAGAACTGTTTGCAGAAAAATGCAAGTGAAGTCTGTGTTGTGTGATTATTTTATTAGGTTTATAATGCTGTTTAGCAAATGTTTTTGTTCATTTAACTTAGTTTAATTATATATTCTGAGTTGTGTGATTATTGTATTAGATTTATAATGCTGTTTAGCATTTAAAGTCTTCATTTCAAAGCTTTAAAAATAATGTATTAGGTGTTAGTTATGACAATTTTGAGAGGGGTCTGAAACCTATCTCCCTCACTTCCCATTGACTTACATTATAAACTGGGTTTCAATTTACAATGGTTTCGATTTACAACCATTCCTTCTGGAACCTAACCCCGGCATAAACTGAGGGCTACCTGTACTTTCATATCTCCAAAATTAACTGCAAACAAGCTACACTTTTTAATGTCTGCATTAACCTTTTCCTCCCTTCTCCTTAAAGGGACAGTAAACCTTAAAAATAATGTTATATAATTCTGCACATAGTGCAGAATTATATAACATTATTTAGGTGCTATAGCCATAAAAGCATTTTTTACAGTTTAATTTGCTAAAATACGGCGCTTTTACAGACCCGCTCTCTGCTGAGCGGGTCTGTTATTTTTAGTCAGCGCATCGGGCCAGCTGTATAGTCACAGCCCGGCCCGACCGTGCCATAGCACTAAGTGCAGCTCGCTCTTTTCACAAACAGCACGCAGACAATTCCCCCCTCTACAGCACACATGAACTCTATTCCTATCTCACATCCCTCAGCCAGCCATGCTTCACTGACCCTAAACTTAAACACTCACATATGACACATTCTCATCTCCTTTCGATAACTAACTTTCTTCTTCTTGCAGCTGGGGATGTCTCGCCTAACCCAGGTCCACCCTCTGCTTCCATCAGCTCATTACTCAAAATAACACCTCATATACCTTGCCAACGTAACCCTCTAAACCTCATTAACTGCACCTCTGTTAACACACCCCAATTCTCTTGTGCCCTTTGGAATGCACGCTCTGTATGCAATAAGCTTACATCTATTCACAAACTATTAATTTTACGTTCACCTAACCTGTTAGCCCTCACTGAAACTTGCCTTTCCTCCTCTAACACAACTGCTGTAGTCTCTCTGTCCTATGGCGGCCTGCACTTCAGTCACACTCCCAGGCCAGGAGACAAACAAGGAGGGGGAGTAGGAATTCTCCTATCTCTACACAGTACCTTTCACTGCATTCCTTCACCTCCACTCTTTCCTTCTCATCTTTTGAAGTTCATGCTATCCGCCTCTTCTCCCCTCTAGCTCTTCGTGTTGCAGATATTTATCGGCCCCCTGGCCCAGCATCACAATTTCTGGACCACTTTGAAGCCTAGCTTCCACATTTTCTCTCTTCTAATGTCCCTTCTCTCATCTTAGGGGATTTCAACATACCCTATCCCTTACCACCTCTTTTGGCCTGTCCCAATGGACAACATCTACAACCCACTGTGTAGGCAACTAAATAGACCTGATCTTCACTAATCTCTGTGCCATTTCCAACTTCTTTAACTTCCCCTTTCCTCTCTCTGACCACCATCTACTAACTTTCTCTCTTACTCTGCCTGCTACATCTTTGCAAGCCCCCAAGAAACTGCTACCTTACAGGAATTTAAAGGACTTGGATCTCACAGACTTTTCCACGCAACTGAATCCTCTGCTCTCTGACATTTCATCCCTCTCTTGCCCAAACCTTGTTGCTTTACAGTATAATTCGGCACTAAAATCAACACTTGACAAAGCTGCACGCTCCACTGTTGTCGTACATCAATCACTCAATGGCAACTGTGGCACACCAAACAGACCAGATATCTTCAGCGATGTTAACAGGCTGCTGAACGGCATTGGAGGAAATCACACAACTGTGCTGATTTCCGGCATTATAAAATTCATCCTTAAGTCATACAACTCTGCGCTCAGCCTGGCCAAACAACTCTATTTTTCCTCCCTTGTGTCATCTCATGCATCCAACCCCAGAAAGCTGTTCTCAACCTTTAACTCCCTTCTACGTCCGCCTGCACCCCCGCCCACTACCAACCTCACTGCTCAGATTATTGCTGATCACTTCAAAAATATAATTGACACCATTAGAAAAGATATCTGCACCTCACACCCTTCAAACCCAGCAATCTTACCCACCCCTTCAATTAACAAAACTCTATGCTACTTCCCCCCCTGTAACAGAGGAAGAGGTCTCTGTACTCCTATCTTTGGCTTATCTCACAACCTGCCCACTTGACCCTATTCCTTCACAACTTCTTCCCTCTCTCTCTGCTTCACTAACCCCTACCCTATCTCATCTCTTTATCCAATCTCTCACCGCTGGCACATTTCCAGATACATTCAAGCATGCATCAATCATACCAATCCTAAAAAAGCCCTCCCTTGACCCCTCCACGCCTTCTAACTATCGACCGGTCTCCTTACTTCCCTTTGCTTCAAAATTACTGGAACAACTGGTCTACAATCGGCTAACTCAATTTCTCACAACTAACTCCTTACTTGATTCACTACAATCTGGTTTCCGCACTAAACACTCAACAGAAACTGCTCTTACTAAAGTAACAAATGACCTGTTAATAGCTAAAGCAAAAGGCCACTACTCCTTACTAATTCTTCTTGACCTATCCGCTGCTTTTGACACAGTTGACCATCCTCTCCTAAAAATACTACATTCATCTGGCATCCGAGACACAGCCCTCTCCTAGTTTGCCTCATATCTTTCAAACCACTCGTTTTCAGTTTCCTTTAACAACATATCTTGCGATCCTATGCCTCTCTCAGTTGGAGTACCGCAAGGCTCTGCCTTCGGTCCCTTGCTTTTCTCTCTCTATACAGCCTCCCTTGGAAAACTTATAGCCTCATATGGATTCCAGTAACACTTATATGCTGATGATACCCAAATCTATCTCCTCTCCTGATATCTCTCCCTCTTTACTCAACCAGATTTCCAACTGCCTCTCTGCAATTTACTCTTGGATGTCTTCACACTACCTCCAACTCAATCTGTCCAAAACTGAGCTGCTTCTTATTCCCCCCTCTTTGAGACATCCAACACCTGACATTTCTCTGACTGTAGGAGACTCTATTCTCAACACCTCAGCCCAGGTCCGCTGTCTTGGGGTCACACTAGACTCAGAGCTTACATTCAACCCACATATACAAGCACTTACTAAATCCTGCCATTCACACCTACGCAACATTACCAGAATTCGTCCGTTCCTTACTCAAAAAAGACAAAATTTCTTATTCATTCCCTCATTTTGTCACGCATTGATTATTGCAACCTACTCCTAAATGGCCTTCCAAAATACCTCCTCTCCTCCCTCCAATCTATTATGAATGCTTCTGCTAGACTCATCCACCTAAGTCGCCGATCTACATCAGCGACTCCACTCTGCCAGTCTCTACACTGGCTCCCCATACACTCCAGAATACAGTTTAAAGTATTAATCCTAACTTACAAAGCACTAAACAGTCTAACTCCCAACTATATTTCCTCTCTTATAGTGAAATATTCCCCATCCTGTCCTCTTCGATCAACCTCTGACCTACGTCTCTCCACTCCTGTTATCTCTACGTCCCATTCCCACTTCCAAGACTTCGCACGTGCTGCTCCTGTCCTCTAGAACTCTCTACCCCGCTCCATAAGACTGTCTCCAACCATATATAGCTTCAGATGCTCCTTGAAAACCCACCTATTCAGAAAGGAGTGCCATATCTCCTCCTACCCCTAATCCAAACCAAACTAATACATGAACTGCCTGACTCACTACTGCAACTACAACTGATGTAACAAGCTACCCCAACCTTATGTCTATGAACCCTAAACCTGTAGACTGTGAGCTCTCCGGAGCAGGGCCCTCTTCCTTCTGTACTAGATTTATTTAGTTTTATGTTTTGTATTTTTAGCAAAAATGTTGTCATTGTATACCCCTATCATTGTACCCAGCGCTACGGAATTTGGCAGCGTTATACAAATAAATGATAATAATAAGAATAGCTAAAATTGATCTATACTATAGACGAAGGTCATTACCCTAACTAAATCTTTTCAATATATGTATATAATTAACTCTGCAATAGGTATGTTGCATATTCTGTATATGACAATGGTAAAGGGTAAAAGAAAAAAAAAGAAAAAAAGGTGTTGGATCCCCTATCCCGCATCCCCTTATCTAACTAAATTCCAATCAAGCATTAAATAGCGGCCCAACATTCTGGGAAATAGCCTATTACATTGATAAGCACATACTCAGTATTCATGAGCGGGCCTACTAATTGGGCCTGGAGATTTTCAGGTAAATAAAGAATTAATACCTTCCATTTATTAAAGAATCTTTTCAGTTGGGAGATAGAAGGATCCCTTAATGAATATTGTACACTGATTAACTAAGGCTTTTTTACAGGTTTCAAATTTAGGGGCTTTGGAGGCTTTCCAACTCTTAAGAATTAGATTCCTAATAACTAATATAACAGTGTTAATCAACTCACTCTCCTTGTATTCCTCTGAATATTTTAATAAGAAAAAAACATGAAACACTTGAATATCAAAATCTAATAATAATCCATAATTGTGAAATTTTAGGACAAGACCAGAAATAGTGTAGCATGTCTGCATCCTCTGAGCGACATTTGCGGCAGGTTTGTTTAGTTCCATACCAGTTATTTAGACTGGCATTGGTTATATATATCTTGATTATCAACTTTAAATGTGATTCTCTCCAGCTAGTTGGAACCCAGCTTTTATTACTTAATTTAAAGGTCTTTTGTATCTCTCCTATATTTAGTCCTGGAAATTCTTTTTGCCATTTATATTTTAATCCGCTCAAGTATTTTTCGTTCTGGAAGGAGTTAATCACACTATATACTATCGAGATTGAACATCTACCTATCTTATATAATTTAATTATATCTCTCAAGGCACCCAACGACCAGTTTGGCCTATATCTTGTTCGTAACTCATTAATGTAATGTCTGACCTGGAGGAAGGCAAAAAAATCTTTCTTGGGCAGATCAAATTTCCTAGCAATATTAACAAATGAGTCTATTGATAGGTCCTCCGATAATTGGAAAATGTATATCAGTCCTTTATTGTTCCATTGATTAAACACTACATGTGAAAACCAAGGGCTAAATTTCGGGATTACCAGTAATAGTAAGGACTTCCGTAGAGTAAGGGTTGACATCAATTCCAATATATAATTTTTGCCATACCATGATTATGTTTTTAAAGGAGATCATATTCACTATTTTGCTTGGGAGTTTGTTTATGGGGCAGTGCAATATCGCCTCCAAATTAAATGGAGCTATTAAGTTAGTTTCAACTTGCAAGAATGTCACACGCTCTTGGGCTGTTATCTAGTCTATGGCATATATAGTTAGCACCACTAAATTATAGGCTTTAATATCAGGTAAGGCTAAGCCTGCAGTTGCTTTGCCGCGTTGCAGTTTGTCCAAGGCAATTCCTGGTCTTTAACCGTTCCAAATAAATCTAGAGCAAAATGTATTAAATAAAACTAAAACCTTATGTAATAAAAGTGGGATATTTTGAAGTAAATATAATATCTTAGGGAAAAAAATGGTTTTGATCAACATTATTCGTGCAGTTAATGAGATTGGTAGATTCATCCAATCTGACATTTTCCTTTTACATTCTAAAAAAACTCTGGGAAAATTTATATCATACCATTCTTGTGGATTTTTAGACAGAACAATTCCAAGGTATTTAATTTGTGCGGTTTCTTTAAAAGCAAGCTGACCCGTAAATCCGATTATTTAACCATAGCAGTTCTGATTTTCCTATGTTAAAAGAATAACCTGAGATGGCGCCAAATATCTGTGTGACTTCTAGTAATTTAGATAAAGATTTTTCTACATCGCTTAAATATATCAGTAAGTCATCCGCATATAATGAAAGTACAATTTTTTGGCCACCAATTTGTATACCGGATAAACTGTTCCGCAGGAAAATTGCCAAAGGTTCTATTGATAAGTTAAAAAGCAATGGTGAAAGAGGGCACTCCTGATGGGTCCCTCTCTGTAGATTGAATCTGATGCAATACCGTTAACATTGACTGCCGACAAAGGACTATTATATAATATTCTTATCAGCTTTGTGAAATTACTCTGAAAACCAAATTTATCTAACATTGTGAATAAATGGTCCCAGCTTATGTAGTCAAAGGCTTTTTCAGCATTGACTGACAAAATTGCTGCATCCATCATCTCAACTTGTTTTTTTAATTTTTCACTTTGTCCCATATATGTTCTAGGACCAACATCGTTTTCCGTATATTCTTAACATGGTTTCTCCCTGGCAGAAAGCCTGCTTGATTTTCATGAATAATATCTATTAGATATGGTTTTAATCGGTTAGCAATTATTGTAGTTAGAATCTTATAATAAGTATTAAGTAGGGATATTGGGCGATACAAACAAGGGTTTTCAGGGTCTTTATCCTTCTTAAGTATAAGCGAGATGTTGGATGCGGCAAAGCCAACTGAACAAGAGGTAGCCTGAAGATAATAACTGTTATATACACTATGTAACACAGGTGTGATTTGTTCGGCCAATATTTGGTAAAACTCAGAGGGCAGCCTATCAGGATATACATTCCTACCAGGAGGGGGCAAAGTTTCCCAAACCTCAAAATGCCTATAAATACACCTCCCAGCTCACTCATACCTTAGTTTAACGTGTAGCCAAGAAGTGAGGTGTAAAATAAGGAGTAAAAAGCATACAAAAAGAGGAACTGGAAAAACCAAAGTGCTTTATACAAAAAAATCATAACAACGAAAAATAGGGTGGGTCTCATGGACTCTTGCCACTATGAAAGAAATGAATTTATCATGTAAGTTCTTACATAAATTATGTTTTCTTTCATGTAAGTGGCAAGAGTCCATGAGCTAGTGACATATGGGATATAATACCCAAGGTGTGGAAATCCATGAGTCACTAGAGCGGAGGGATAAAATAAAAGCTAAATCCGCTGAGAAATTAAATCCAACATATAAGTTTTCTTAAAAAATTAAAAATAAACTCAAATCAAAGGCACTAGAATCAAACTAAGATAAGTGCCTGAAGAACCTTTCTACCAAAGGCTGCTCCTGAAAAAGCAAACAAAACAAAATGGTAAAATTAAGAAAAAATATGAAAAGAAAACCAAATTACTGCTTTGCAAATTTAATCAACTGAACAAAAGACAAAAATTTAAATGAAGTACGTAAAACAGCTTTATCTTGATGAAAATGAGATAAAGAAACTCACAAAAGATAGCAGACAATTCAGAAACTCTTCTAGCAGAAGAGATAACCAAAAGAAATAACACTTTCCAAGAAAGTAATTAATAATCAGAAAATGCATAGGCTCAAAAGGAGGAGCCTGAAAAAAACTTCAAAACTAAGTTGCGTCTCCAAGGAGGAGAAATAGATCAAATAACAGGTTTGATAAGAATCAAAGCCTGAACAAAACAGTGAATGTTAGGAAGTTTAGCAATCTTTGTATGAAATAAGCAGAAATGTATCCTTCAAAGTATTTGCAGATAAACCCTTCTCCAAAACATCCGGAATAAACTGTAAAATCCTGAAAATTCTGAAAGAATGCCAAGAATAACTATGAGCGTAACACCATCAAATATAGGTTTTCAAAACCTAATGAAAAATTTTCCTTGAAACAGACTTACGAGCCTGTACCATAGTGCTAATCACTAGATCAGAAAAACCTCTATGACTAAGTACTAAGTGTTCAATTTCCATGCCTTCAACTGTAGAGATTTGAGATCTTGATGGGAAAAACAGCCCTAAAGACAGAAGGTCTGGCCTTAAAGGAAGTGACCAAGGCTGGCAACTGGATATCGGACAAGATGTGCATACCAAAACCTGTGAGACCATGCTGGTGCTATCAGAAACACATGAGATTGAACCATTATGATCTTGAAGTGTACCTTTGAAAGAAGAACCAGAGGCGGAAAAATATAAGCAGGTTGGTAAAAACAAAGGAACTGCTCAGGCATCCACCATCTCCGCCTGAGAATCCCTGGACCTGGAAAGGTATCTGGGAAGCTTCTTGTTTAGATGAGGGGCCATCAGATCTATTTCTGAAAGACCCCACACCTGTACAAGATGAAAAAACATCTGGATGGAGAGACCACTCCCCCGGATATAAAGTCTGACGGCTGAGATAATCCACTTCCCAATCGTCTACACCTGGGATATGAATCGCAGAAATTAGACAAGAGTTGGATTCCGCCCAAGAAAGTATCTGAGATACTTCCTTTATACCTAAAGGACTGCGAGTCCCTCCTTGATGATTGACAAATGCCACTGTTGTGATATTGTCTGTTTGAAAACAAATGTAAAAGTTCTCTCTTCAATAGAGGCCACGCCTGAAGAGCCCTGAAAATAGCACAGAGGTCTAAAATATTGATTGGTAACCTCACCTCTTGAGGGTTCCAAACCCCTTGTGCTGTCACAGACAGCTCCCCAACCTGAAAAACTTGCATCTGTTGAGAATACAGTCCAGGTAGGACAAATAAATGAGGCCCCCTGAACAATAAGGTGATAGCCCAACTACCAAATCAGAGAGAATAGAGTGTTGGGATTTAAGTATATCAGTTGTGATATCTGAAAATAATCATTGCACCTTTGGTGCAACATGCAAAGCTATAGAGGCCTTATATGAAAACGAGCAAAGGGAATTGCACCCGATGCTGCAGTCATGAGACCTAAAGCTTACATGCACATAGCCACTGAAGGGAATAATAGAGACTGAAGGTTTAGACAAACTAAAATTAACTTCATTTGTCTCTAGTCTGTCAGAGAAAGAATCAGATACTAAATCTTATCTGGAAACCTAAAAAGGAGACCCTTATCTAAGGAATCAAGAAACTCTTTAGTAAATTGATCCTCCAACCATGTCTTTGAAGAAACCACACTAGTTGTTTTGAGTGCGATTCTGCTAAATGAAAAGATTTGAGCTAGTACCAAGATATCATCCAAATAAGGAAACACTGCAATGAATTGGAATGTGAAGATAAGCGTCCTGTAAGTCTATTGCGGACATGAAGTGACCTTGCTGAACAAAAGGCAGAATAGTCCTTATAGTCACCATCTTGAAAGTTGGGACTCTTACAAAACGATTTAAAAATTTCAGATCCAGAATTGGTCTGAACAAATCTTCTTTCTTTGGGACAATGAATAGATTTAAATATAAACCCAAACTTTGTTCTTGCAAAGGAACGGAACAATCACCCCTGAAAACTCTAGATCTGAAACACATTTCTGAAAAACCTGAGCTTTCACAGGGTTTGTTGTAACATGGGAAAGAAAGAATCTTCCCATGGGAGGTTTTATTCTGAAACCCATTCAATACCCCTGACAAAACAATATTCTGAAGCCACTGATTTTGAACAGAAACTGTCTAAATGTGTTGACATAAATTAAATCTGCCCCCCCACCAGATAAACTGGTTTAAGGGCCGCACCTTCATGCAGTCTTAGGGGCTGAATTTGGTTTAATTTATAAGGCTTGGATTTATTCAAATTCGGAGTAGATCTCTAATTAGACCCAGAGGCTTTAGGGGAAGGAAAAAACAATTGGGAGCTTAAAAATCACCCTTAGATTTCTTATCTTGGGGCAGAAAAAACTCCCTCTATCCCAGTAATAGTGGAGATAATAAAATCCAATAGAAAACCTAAAAAATGACTATCCTAAAATGATAAGAGAGTAATCTAAATTTAGACACCATGGGGCCAAATTATCAAACTCCGAACAGAGCTTGATGCCCCGTGTTTCTGGCGAGCCTTCAGTTCCTGTTAGAAATGGAGGTGCAGAACACATATTCCACACAGCCATTGGCTGCACACTCTAGTGACCAATTTATAACTGTACCTGATTGGCTACAGCAGAGAAGGTATCCTAAATTACAACATGGCCACTCCCATTGTTTTACAGACATTAAAACTTTTTTTTGTGTTCAATATCGCTTTAAAGCTCTAAAAAGCATCAATTCTGTGTAAACAGCCTCTTTGCCATCCCAAAGATTCGTCCAGAGCAAAGAATCAACAAATCTCAGAATTAAAATTCCAAAAATAAGCCTGGCATAAAGTGGTAATTGTAAAAAATCACATCAATCTGATGAAAAATAAGTTAATGAGGAACATAAAGAGTGGCCTAGGTCAGAAAGCCATCTAGCTGTAGACAAAGCCTCTTGCAGCATAGTCTATAGTTTAGGTAATCACATTATAAGCTATTTTGCGCAAAGGTTCAACCAGATGATGATTAAAAGGCAAAATGTGCACTCTCTAATTCATTAGAGGATTAAATATTTGTACTATCAATGCTGCAACACTGTGTGTTTAATCCCTGCAAATGGCTTAAACGCGTAGTTAAAGTCATACTTAGGAGCTTCAGAACTCCTGTTCCAGAGGAGGAAACAACCATTGAGCTAACTGTAAGTGGTAGCTGCACAAGCCTGCTAATTACCAGCTTTGTTTAGCCCTTGACACAGGATAAAATGCACAGCAATGATAGTGAACAAATCAAATTAGAGCATCCAAATTTCACACTAGAAAGTTCCTTAAAGAACTTGCAGATCCAATCTTAGATTATATGGAGTAATTATGATTCCTGATACAGATTTATATTCAGCAAGATGAAAGGCTTTGTCATGGCTAATGATCTGTAGGGATGTGCATCCAGTAGGGATGTGCACTTGTTGCTTTCTTGTTGTAATGAATGCCAAATGTGGCTGCTGGCAACGGCATTAGTCTATTTTCCGAGCCAGATTCCTTTGTTTAAAAGTGCAACACAAAAATTTCTTAAAGACTAATTTAGATTTTTCTGGTAAAACATCTATCAACATTGGATCAGTTTACATGTGTAAAACATGCGAGAACCAATGAAGGAGGAGCCTGGAGTTTAAAAGGAAGAAGAGTGCAACTAATTATTATCCTTGACAAAGCAGAAGTGGTGACACATCGGAGATCCAGGTTACATCATCACGTGGTGAGTTGGACTTTTTAAAACTTACACAGACTGCTACCCATGGTTAACAAAGAGTTAGCGCATGACATTGTTCCTTTATTGTAACCTAAACTAACAAGTTGAATCAGGTATATTCAGTTAGGTTATACACGAGTACTAAAACCCCAGAGCGATCGTATAAGTAATAATTTTTAACTTGTTTTAATAAAGTGGAATCCCCTGGATCTTAATCAGTGAGCGCTTACCTTAGAGCTATTGTAGCTCCACCATATGTGAGTACCGTTGTTACCAACACAGAATCTCAGTGTCATAACAATACAACACTATTATTATTATTATTTGTTTTATTTGAGGTACATCCTGACTTTCACAGAGAATGATACTTTTCCAGCAGAAGACACAGTGGTTTGAACATATTTTGTTCACAATTGTTATATTTTATTTGTTTCACATTTATTTTGTTTAATAATAAGCACTGTTATTGTTGAATATATTTTTTATGTTTTTCAAAAACCTGAACTTTCAGGGAACTAATGGATAACTCAATATCCATGGCAATGGAGAATACATATTTATGGACCTTCAGAAAAGAACAAACTACTTCACCTGAAAAACCTTTACAACCAATGCTTCAGCAATCAAGCAGTCAGTGCAAGGACTAAAGATTCTGGAAAAGGAGGCGGCCCTAATATAGAAGATTGGGAATCTGATGGAGAAGCAAATAATTCTCTCCTACTAAAGAAAGCAATTAAAACATCATGCACCAGTCAGGAGTAAGATGAACCACACTGTTCTTCTGTATCATCTCCTGAAAGAAAGTAGTGTGAACCTCAAGGAAATTAAAACTGGGCCGAAGACACCAATTCCCACTTCTTGAACAAAAGCTGTCAAACTTGCAGTTTTCCCTTGAAACCTTCAGACTTATTTCTAAATACTTTACCTTTTAATGAAATTCAAGAAAAACAAACAAACATTTTATTGGATAAACCACAGATTTTTTTTCTTCTAATTTTCACAAATTAAAGGGACAGTCTACACCAGAATTGTTATTGTTTTAAAAGATAGATAATCCCTTTTTTTACCCATTCCCTAGTTTTGCATAACCAACACAGTTATATTTATATATTTTTTACCTCGGTGATTATCTTGTATCTAAGCTCTGCCCCTTTATTTCAGTTCTTTGACAGACTTGCAGTTTGGCCAATCAGTGATGGCTCCCAGGTAACTTCACGTGCACGAGCACAGTGTTATCTATATGAAAAACATGAACTAACTCCCTCTAGTGGTGAAAAACCTGTTAAAATGCATTCTTAAGGGGCGGCCTTCAAGGTCTAAGAAATTAGCATTTGAACCTCCTAGGTTAAGCTTTCAACTAAGAATACCAAGAGAACAAAGAAAAATTGGTGATACAAGTAAATTGGAAAATTGATTAAAATTACATGCCCTATCTGAATCATGAAAGTTTTTTTTGGACTAGACTGTCCCTTTAAACTATTTCTTTACAATATACAGGTAGCCCTCAGTTTACGCCAGGGTTAGGTTCCAGATGGAATGGTTGTAAATCGAAACCGTTGTAAATTGAAACCCAGTTTATAATGTAAGTCAATGGGAAGTGAGGGAGTTAGGTTCCAGGCCCCTCTCAAAATTGTCATAAGTAACACCTAATACATTATTTTTAAAGCTTTGAAATGAAGACTTTAAATGCTAAACAGCATTATAAACCTAATAAAATAATCACACAACACAGACTTTACTTGCATTTTTCTGCAAACAGTTCTTTCAATGCATTCCAATCTGGACTGATTTATAGACAGGAAGATCTTGTTCCTTTGCAAGCTGCTCGATAGCTCAGGTCTGGTTAAACTGATTAATTTCAGCTTGCTTGGCTTGCATATCTTTGCTGCAACACAAGCGGACAGCTCCACTTACTGGCTATTTTAACCAATGCACTGCTTCTCAATGCTTTTCAATAGCATTCACATGACTGAAAAAAAAGGTTGTTATTCTGAAACGGTGCAAATTGAACCGTTGTAAACCGAGGGCCACCTGTATAAAATAAAAATGTCCATCCAGTATCTGAGAGGGGTCTGCAAGAAAGTGTTATCTATAATCAGTGTTTACTGCAGGACCTATTTAGGGCTAGATTACAAGGCGAGCACCAATTTATCACACGCACATAAACGGGCAAATTCGCCCGTTTAGAGGAATCTCATAAATAAACAGCCATTACAAGCACTCCGAAAATTAACCAGAGATCAGATTTCTGGTTCATTTTCCATAAGTGCCCCAATTGGCCCCAAATTTAAGAGTATTGTAGTTTTTTTTATTAAAAAGTAAATAAAAAAGTAGCATTTTTTTTAAAATAATAAAAAAAAAAAAACAACAACCGCATGAAGCAGTTTTTAAGGTTTAAAGTTGGCGAGTGTGATAAAAACGGCACTTAAAACTACCTTTACATTGCGGTCTATGGGGAAGCGTGCGTTTCCCTGTAAATATATATGTACATGTTTATATACATATATTTATGTGTTAATATGTGTATATATATTTTGCCCTCCACTTGTAAACTAGCCCTTAATGGATGCACCACCGGGCTGATTGTACTGACTAACTGGCTAAAATTTAAGCCAATAATAAGCTAAAATTAGTTAATATTCTCTTTTAAATGTTTGTTGCACAAAATATTATTAAATGCATTTGTTAAATAATGCAATTACTTTGTACTTTGGATAGCTGAAATAACATTTCTAAATAACAGAAAATGTTATAAAATTGCAAAGTATTCCACAGCCCTCACTCAACTAGCAAAAATTTTTGTGGAGAATGCAGATAGTTATCTGCAAATAAATTCTAGTTAAAAGGGGCACATTTTGCTTTTGTGCAAAAAGAAAATTTATGCTTACCTGATAAATGTATTTCTTTTTTGACACGATGAGTCCACGGATCATCTTAATTACTAATGGGATATTCACCTCCAGAGCTGTTAAATAGCTCCTCCCTTCCCTCCCACTCCAGTCATTCGACCGAAGTTAAGGAAAGAAAGGAAAAGCCAAGGTGCAGAAGTGTCTGAAGTTTACAATAACCCACAACCTGTCTTACAAGAACAGGGTGGGCCGTGGACTCATCACGTCAAAAAAGAAATAATTTATCAGGTAAGCATAAATTTTCTTTTCTTTTTTATGACACGATAAGTCCACGGGATCATCTTAATTACGAATGGGATTCAATACCCAAGCTAGAGTACACAGATGATACTGGAGGAACAAGACATTGAACATAAACGGAAGTCACCACTCTGACACTCTACGAGCGGAAGAAATGGCAACAAGAAATAAAACTTTCCAAGATAATAACTTAATGTCTAAAGAATGCATAGGCTTAAACTGAGCCCCTTAAAGAACTTTTAGAACTAAATTAAGACTCCATGGAGGAGTAACTGGTTTGAACACAGGCCTGATCCTGACCAAGGCCTGACAAAAAGATTGAACATCTGGGACATCTGCCAGACGTTTGTGTAACAAAATAGATAAGGCAGAGATTTGACCCTTTAGGGAGCTTGTCGATAAACCCTTCTCCAAAGCCTCTTGGAGAAAAGACAAAATTCTAGGAATCCTAACTCTACTACATGAGTAGCCCTTGGATTCACACCAATAGAGATATTTACGCTAAATCTTATGGTAAATCCTTCTAGTTACAGGCTTACGAGCCTGAATCATGGTCTCTATGAATCAGAGAATACCCGCTTGGATAAAATTAAGCGTTTAATCTCCAAGCAGTCAGCTTCAGAGAAACTAGATTTGGGTGAAGGAAGGGCCCCTGAATCAGAAGGTCCTTCCTCAACGGGAGTCTCCAAGGAGGCAGAGATGCCATCTCCACCAGATCCACATACCAAATCCTGCGAGGCCAGGCCGGTGCTATGAGGATCACCGAAGCTCTCTCCTGTTTTATACGAGCAATTACCCGAGGAAGAAGAGCAAACAGAGGAAATAGGTATGCTAGACTGAAGGTCCAAGGGACCGCCAGAGCATCTATCAGTTCCGCCTGGGGTCCCTGGACCTTGACCCGTATCTCGGGAGCTTGGCATTCTGTCGGGATGCCATGAGAATCGAATTCCGGCTGACCCCACTTGAGAATCAGATTGGAGAACACTTCCGGATGGAGTTCCCACTCCCCCGGATGAAAGGTCTGCCTGCTCAGGAAATCCGCCTCCCAGTTGTCTACCCCTGGGATATGGATCGCCGATAGGCAACAAGAGTGGCCTTCCGCCCACTGGATTATTTTGGCTACCTCTGTCATCGCTAAGGAACTCTTCGTTCCTCCCTGATTGATGTAAGCCACTGAAGTTATGTTGTCCGACTGGAACCTGATAAACCGTAGAGAGGCTAACTGGGGCAAGGCCAGAAGGGCATTGAAGATTGCTCTCAGTTCTAGAATGTTTATAGGAAGAACAGATTGAGTCCAAACTCCCTGAGCCTTTAGGGAGCCCCAGACTGCTCCCACCCCAGAAGGCTGGCGTCTGTTGTCACAATCACCTAAGATGGTCTGCGAAAGCAGGTTCCCTGGGAGAGATGATCTAGAAACTACCACCAATGAAGAAAGTCCCTTGTCTCCTGCTCCAGAGTTATTCGAGGAGACAAGTCTGCATAATCTCCGTTCCACTGTCTGAGCATGCTTAACTGCAGAGGTCTGAAATGGAAGCGAGCAAACGGAATGATGTACATTGCCGCCACCATCAGTCCGATTAACTCCATGCACTGAGCTACTGACGACCGAGGAGTGGACTGAAGGACTAGACAAGTATCGATAATCCTTGATTTCCTGACTTGTCAGAAAAATCTTCATAGACAGGGAGTCTATTATGGTTCCCAAGAAGGTGATGTGTCTGGAACTAGGGAACTCTTTTCCAAATTTAGCTTCCACCCATGAGTTCTCAGGAAAGATAACACTATGTCGGTGTGGGATCTTGCTTATTGAAAAGATGGCTCCTGGACTAAAATGTCGTCCAGATTAGGCGCCACCCCAATGCCCCGTGACCGAAGTACCGCCAATAGAGACCCCAGAACCTTTGTGAAAATTCTGGGAGCAGTGGCCAGGCCGAAAGGAAGAGCCACGAACTGGAAGTGTTTGTCCTGGAAGGCAAACCTTAGGAACTTGTGATGATCCCTGTGAATAGGGACATGTAGGTACGCGTCCTTTAAATCCACTGTTGTCATAAATTGACCCTCCTGGATTAAGGGAAGAATGGAACGAATAGTTTCCATCTTGAAGGACGGAACCCTTAGAAATTTGTTTAGACTCTTGAGATCTAAAATAGGTCTGAAGGTTCCCTCCTTTTTGGGAACCACGAACAGATTGGAATAAAAGCCCTGACCCTGTTCCAGTATTGGAACAGGAACAATCACTCCCAGGGCAGAGAGGTCTCTTACGCAATGTAAGAACGCCTCTTTTTTTGTCTGGTTTGCAGATAATCTTGAAAGAAGAAACCTGCCTCTGGGAGGAAAACTTTTGAACTCTAGTTTGTATCCCTGGGACACAATTTCCCTGGGATCCTGAACCCAAAACCTGAGCGAAGGAAAGTCTGCCCCCTACAAGATCCGGTCCCGGATCGGGGGCATGCCCTTCATGCTGTCTTGGATTCAATAGCAGGCTTCTTGGATAGCTTTCCCTTAGTCCAAGACTGGTTAGGTCTCCATGCAGGTTTGTATTGTTCCTGCTTAGAGGAGGAAGATGAAGAATTTCCTTTGAAATTTCGAAAGGAACGGAAATTGCTCTGTTGTCCTTTCTGCTTGTTTCTCTTATCTTGAGGGAGAAGATGACCCTTACCTCCCGTAATATCAGAAATAATTTCCGATAGACCAGGTCCAAATAAAGGTCTTGCCCTTGTAAGGGATAGCCAGAAGCTTAGACTTAGAGGAAACATCCGCAGACCAAGGCTTCAACCATAAAGCTCTGCGGGCTAGAATAGAGAAACCCGAGATCTTAGCTCCCAGCTTAAAAATTTGAAGGGAAGCGTCCGGAATAAAGGCATTAGCTAACTTCAGAGCCTTTATCCTGTCTTGGATCTCCTCCAAGGAAGTCTCAGTCCTGAGAGACTCAGACAGTGCATCAAACCAATAAGCAGCCGCAATAGTGACGGTAGCAATGCACGCAGCTGGCTACTATTGCAGACCCTTGTGAACATAAATCTTCTTAAGTAGACCCTCTAACTTCTTGTCCATAGGATCTTTGAAAGCACAACTATCCTCTATGAGAATAGTAGTCCTCTTGGCTAGGGTGGAAACGGCCCCTTCCACCTTAGGAACTGTTTGCCAAGCCTCCTTGAAAGAGTCAGCTATGGAAAACATCTTAAAAATAGGAGAGGGAGAAAAGGGTATACCTGGCCTCTCCCCCTCCTTAGTAATGATCTCCGAAGCTCGCTTTAGGAATGGAAATACGTCCGAGTAAGAAGGAACCTCAAAATATCTGTCCAATTTACTAGACTTCATAGGGACAACCACTACCGTGGAGTCACAGTGGTCCAAAGTAACCAAAACCTCCCTGAGTAACAGGCGGAGGTGTTCTAGTTTAAACCTAAAAAGTTACCACCTCCGAGTCCGTCAAAGGCAATACACTTTCTGAATCTGAGATTTCACCCTCAGATGCTACAGCGGTACCCTTCTCTTCATGACCTTGGGAGGGTACCTCCGAAATCGCAACAATTGCATCAGAACTTAGTGAATGTCTGGTTTTCCTCTTACATTTGCCCTGCAACATTGGGAAAGCAGACAATGCATCAGAAATTGTAGAAGACATGAGAGAAGCTATGTCTTTTAAAGTAACTCCAGCGGGCGCTAGAGCAGAAGTGCAGGGCACTGCTTGTGTGGGCGGTAAATTTTGGGACGCTTGGGGAGAAAGCTGCGGCATACGTTGACCCTCGTCATTAGACTCTTGGACAGCATCCGCTTTTGAAAAGTTTTGCTCAGAAAAAATCTTTTCCCTATAATTTAAAGTCCTCTCAATACATGAGGGACAGAAGGGGATTGGTGGTTCCACATTAGCTTCAAAACACAAGGAGCAAGCAACATTTTGTAAGGCCCCTTGGTCCATACTTGTTCACAATTGACCCAATATTCAATAAAAAAAAAAAAAATTAAACTCAAAAGACGTTACTGTCTCTTTAAATTCAAAGTGACAACTTTTTTACCTTAAGGCTTGCAATGTTACACTACCAATATAAGGCCAAAAAAACAAACACCTCTGCACCACAGCTACCATGCTGAGGTGCTCCTACCTGACAGGCAAACGGGTGGCCGTGTGTCTGCTCAGCGCTGCAGTAGCAAATTTTCAATCCGTTGTGCTGCAGTAGCAATTGTCAATCCAGAGCGCTACAGTAGAAATTTTCCAGCCGGTGCTAGAAACGCATGCTCTGCACGGACCATGCATTTCTAGACAGTACTTCATATTGGCGCGATTTCGGAAGACCCGCCCATTGTGGGCGTACTACATCTCTAGCAAAAAGCTCTGTTCCGTTTTACTCAATATGTACACTATTTCTGAGCAAACGATACTTAAATAAAGTGTGAACCACCAGAGCAATGATCACCAGTCCCAGTGCCTGTACATAAATGCTGTCCCAATACCTCTCCAGACTAAGAGAGTCTTTAGTGTCCCAACATAAGTGCCTCTTCTATCCCTGTGCACGTAGTAACAATAATGGTGTGCTTACTCCTTCCTGGGTCCCCCCAGAAAATATTTAAAGTAGCACTTACCTTTACTTCTGCCTGACAGCTAGGCAGCTCACAGGCTTAAAAGGTCCTCTCCGTCCCATTGACCTGTGGAGAAAAAAGCATGCTGAGTAATCTTTTCCTCAGACTAAGGCATACAGGGCAGCAAGAATACATGGGAGGCGCAGTGAGAATTTGCTCTAAAGCCACCAAAGCTCTACTGAAGAGACTGATATGGACTACGGCTACACCCTAGAACAAAGCAGCACAATCTTGCACTACTTTAAAAATAATAAACTCTTGATTGAAGAATCTTTTCTAACACCTCACTTTACCACTTCCTATCACTAACGTAGGCAAAAATAATGACTGGGGTGGGAGGGAAGAGAGGAGCTATTTAACAGCTCTGCTGTGGTGCTCTTAGCCGTCTCCTGCTGACCAGGAGGTGAATATTCCATTAGTAATTAAGATGATCCGTGGACTCATCGTGTCATAAAAAGAAAGTTCTATTTCTCCCAATCTCCCTACAGACCAAAAAGCAAATCAAGTACTGTAGATGGTTTAGGAAAGGGTTAAAGGGACAGTAAAATCAAAATGAAACATTCATGATTCAGATAGAGAATACAATTTTTAACAACTTCCAATTGACTTCTATTATCAATTTTGATTAGTTCTCTTAGCTTGTTTTGTTAAAGAGTAATTGTAGGTGAGTGCACGTGTCTTTAACAATCAGACAGCTGTGTTTGCAACAAAGTTCATAGCAATGTTTTACAGTGTTGCAAACTTTGCTGCCATTGTGTATTATTCTATAGTAGCAGTGTGTGTATGTATAACAGATGGCTAAAGACACGTACATGCTCCTGAGCGCACCTAGGGTTACTGTTTACCAAAGGATACTGAGAAAACTAAGCAAAATTGATGATAGAAATTAATTGGAAAGCTGTTTAAAATTGTATGCTCTATCCAACCCATTTAAGTGTAATTTTTACTTTACTGTCCCTTTAACTTTACCTAAGTAATAATGATAAAAAACAAAAAAACAATGAAGCTGAATTGAAAGGGACATTGTACAGTTGAGTTTTCTTTGCAAAAAACTTAAATTATGCTTACCTAAAAAAATTTTTTTTCTGCAGATGGAATGAGTCCACAACTGCATTCATTACTTTTGGGAATTCAGAACTTGGTCCCCAGGAGGAAGCAAAGACACAACAGCCAAAGGCTTAAAGGGACATTATACACTCATTTTTTTTCTTTGCATAAATGTTTTGTAGATAATCTATTTATATAGCCCATAAAGTTTTTTTTTTTAATTAATGTATAGTTTTGCTTATTTTTAAATAACATTGCTCTGATTTTCAGACTCCTAACCAAGCCCCAAAGTTTTATGTGAATACGCTCGACTACCTACTCCAGCTTGCTCCTGTTTGTGTAAAGGGTCTTTTCATATGCAAAAGAAGGGGGAGGGGGGGAGTGTCTTATTTGCCACTTGCAGTGGGCTTTCCAGCTACCTTTTCAACAGAGCCAAAGTGACAGCTTCTAAGTAAGTTTTTAAACAGTTTTATACTGGATTTTTATATCAGTATCTGTGCATATTATTCTTTATAGTAGTGTCTATTACATGCAGTTATATGAAAATGAGTGTATACTGTCCCTTTAAATACCTCCCCCACTTCCCTCATCTCCCAGTCATCCTGCCGAGGGAACAAGGAACAGTAGAAGAAATATCAGGGTGAAAAGGTGCCAGAAGAACAAAATAACAGACGCACCACAAAAATACAGGCGGGGAGCTGTGGACTCTTTCCATCTGAAGAAAAGAAAATTATCAGGTAAGCATAATTTAAATTTTTTCTTCATAAATGGAAAGAGTCCACAGCTGCATTCATTAATTTTGGGGGGAAAAAAATACCCAAGCTTTAGAGGATACTAAATGCTAAAACAAGAGGCGGCCCATTCTGAGGGCACCAGGCATGAAAAACCCCCTACCCAACTAAATCCTGCTTCGTCCGAAGCAGAGAACAACTTTTGAAAAAGAAAAAGGTCCAAGGACACTGACCCGCAGATAGTCCACAAGCCTTGCTAGAGACCGCAGGAACTAGACACGACTGAGCCTACAGCCTCTAGGAGACCCCGACGCCCAACAGTCGGTCTCCAAACAACACACCCCTTACTAGAGAAATGGAACAAAACTACCGTATTCTTCCACAAAGAATGAAAGACACAGAGAAAACAAGCAAAAGGAACTCCAGAAAAAACCCTAAAAAAAGGTCACAACGAGTCCGTAAACAGCCTTACCTGGTTTCTCTGGTTTTTGCTCTAACAGAGACCCAACCAGTCTCGTAGAAACAGGGGGAGGCAATGCCCAGACCCCAGAGATACAGAAACCACGGAATAAGGCCGGAAGTCTGAACAGAGAAGAGAATCTTCCCCTAACACGGTACAACTGCACTCTAGTTAAGACGACTGAAGATGAAGGTCCCAAGAGTCGTAAAAAGATAGCTCTGAATATCTAAATTTTCTGAATCAAACCTCGTGCAGCAAGCTCAGAAAGGTGAACAACTTACGTACAACCCCTGGAGACAAAACACTGAACGCTGCCGTCATGGAAAATTATGCAGAAACTTAAATACTTGCAGGGCAAGTAAGGAGCAGCTGAAATAGGATCCTTCAGGCTGCTAAGCATCCACCAACCAGTGGATAACGTCGCAGGCTATCCAAGAGCCGCCAGTCCTTCCCACAGATCTTTAAACATGGAGAAAAAACAGAACCTCGAATGACCCAAGGACAATTAGCAGAGCAACAGATCACAGATCCTGCTCCAAACACCAGACCAGCCCAAGCAACAGGCATGACTGAAAGACCGGGGAACAGAAAGACCCCAACCACAGGCTCCCAGGGACAGGAAATAATGGGAAGACTTACCCACCCCAACAGAGCTTGGGTGCCAACCCAATCCGCTCCTCCAATAAGGCACTCCCAAGGAGAACCCCTAGGACCTGGAACAGAGAAAGTGCAATAGATCCTTAGAAAGACCTGTCACAACTCTCTTAGACAGTCTCTACATGGAGATTTAAATTTCCAACAGTTGGAACAGAGCATTCCACAGAGCAGCAGACTGCTGTCCCTCACAGAAACAAAGTCCACCGGTTTCAACCTCCTACACACAGGGCAGGACAATGACCTTCCAGAGAGAGGAAACCCCAGCTCTTAAAGAAGACAAGCTACCCCCTCAAAGGGGAGGGCACAGATAAGAACAGCGCAATGCCCCAAGACATGATGCCATAGACTAATCAAAACACGGACCGAATGAAAAATCATCCAGACACCACTGTTGAATCCACAGAGAAAACCCCTTATGAAAAGGAGCACACTCCGTCTGAAAGACAAGTAAGGCCTTAAAGTTGAAACCAGGACCCGAAGATGGATATGAACCCTGGCCTTCCTGCTTGCAAGGACAACTCACACGAAGTCCAAGACTAAGGGAATGATAAAGAGAACAGAGTCACCCGAAAGAGAGAGTAGAAAAAGGCTAGTCTCCATAATCCTTTCAGACTAACTTTGCGGAGGACCACACCCAAGGAAGAAGAATGCAGAGCATCCCAAACCCTGGTAGAAACATCCCCTAAGCAAACGTTTGGAAAAGGAGACAGCACCGTGTATCGTCCCAGACATGGAGACGACTAACTCTCGGAAGTAGACAAAGCTGCACAGCCCTCACTTCATAAATAAAATTAAATGATGAATCTGGAAGCAGTGGGATCTGAACCCATGCCTCTGAAGAGACTGGAGGCCTTAACTAGCGCCTTAGACCACTCGGTCCACGATACCTAGCTCAAAGCCACCAGAAACCCGGACGAAGTCCAGAAGTCTCGAAGGAAGAGAACCTCTAAAAAGAACAAGTCCTAAAAGGACACACCCAAATAGACCTTAAAAAGGCAAGACTGCCAAGAACCGGCGGCAAGAAGGACCTAATTCCTCCATTTTTAACCTCCAACCCACAACGGGAAGGAAAACTCTAGTCCCCGCAAAAATCGGAAACGGAGCATGTTGCAGCAGATCTCAACGGAGACCTGGCCGACTAGATTGACAGGCTAATGAGGACTGAACCATCCCCCATGCCCTTAAGCAAACCACAGACCATCAAGTCCTCTCAGGATGCTAGCTGAAACTTGTAAAATAAAACAAGGAAAACAACACAATTCATATTGTGAGCACTAGGCGCCCTCACCTGACCAGCCAGGCATAAAAGGCGCCACGTGTCTTAACTAGCCTCAAAGACAGAAGGATTTGTACCCAGTCCGGTCCAGCCTGAAACCAAGGGCCCCAGCACTGTCAAGGCCACATAGAATCTCCCCTGAGATGGATGGATAGACCACAGACAAACATAGGACTAGCACGTCCTCACTCTTGAACAAACTTTCATAAAAGTAAACAGTGCGACCACAAAATCGTGAGTATCAATTCCAGAGAAGAAAGTTCCTGAAGGAAACATTACGACAACATGAGCTTTAAACCAAAGAAAATCTATCCTTACCGGATTAAAAAAAAGATCAGGCAAACCGTAGGTTATCGCCCAGGAAGAACGGACACACCCGCAGGACCAGCCCAACAGGAATCCGAATCTTCCAAGCTCAGAACTGGAAACGGATACTCAAATAACAAAGACTATAAGAAGATGATCATCCTCTTATGTCTAATCACGCAAGCCAGTCAAAGAGGAAGACTGAGAAATGCCCCATATTAAGAGTGGGATCCTCCAGCAACGTCAAAACGTGCTTCAGTAGAACACGAAGGCGTGCCAGTCTATAACGAAAGGCGCAAAATACCTCCACCAGGACAAATGAAGACACCGGCCACGAAGGTTGACCCCCTGAGGCCTCAGGGGCAGTCGTTTACCCCGGAGGGCTAAACTGGACCAGGCGATCCCACACCTAACGAGCCCCGGTTAACGGAACACGGAAAATATCGTAAGCACACTGCCGTGAGGTGCAGATGCGCCAGCGCCAAAGATATGGCCATACGGAACCGTGTCATAACCTCCGGTGGGAAAAGGCCACTCTCCATAGAAGGATAAGCAGCGTTTGGGTTACCTGCATGCGTAGTAAGAGTTGGTGGTAGGGAACTTACCTCGTGGGAAATGGAATCCCCAGAGGCGAATGGCTCAGCAGGCCCCTGATTCCCCGATCTCGAGGAACAGAGCACTCTAAAACGGCATTCGAAACATAACTGATGGGCATGTATCACCGGGGCCAATTCACAGTCTTCGTAAGAAGTAGAATCTGAATCAAGACATCCGTCTCCACAAAATCAGAATCATACATAACTGGGATAATGATTAAAAAATGGACCAATAATTAAAATCTAAACGGCACCTTACACCCCCAATAGCTGGGACACTCACCACCTCCTGTGAACCAGACACCAGCGGACTAGAATTTCGCCGTCACCACACAGTCAGGAATGCGGAAATGGAGAGCTAATAATGTGACCACGTCCGGTCACAAGGTAAACCGTGGTCCATGAAAAAAAGCGAGCCCGACCGTAAAGGCTGCGTCGTTCAACATAGGTCGTTATGTTCCAAAATAGCCATGAGCCGAAGTATCATTACACAGTAGCAGACCGAATCACATAACAAACATGATTAAAAAAAAAAAAACCTGTTCAATAACCCTCGATTCCAGGATACAAGAGGAGTCTCACTGAGACCATATGTTAAGGTTATCCCCGAAAGGTTGTAGCCCCTCTCGGATAAACGGTTGTAATTACAGTAAATCCATGATGAACGTAAAATGAAACAATCTTACCGGAATCTACACAGTGGAACAAGGACACTGCCCTTCAAGTCTGACAGATTGTAGCGTCGCTTCTGCCATGGACTTGAGAGACGAAATCAGGCAGCGAAACTCGTCAATGCTGATTGCTTGTGGACCTGTTAATATGAGTCGGGATGGTTTCACAAAAAGACTCTACCTGTATTTAAGGACTAACTTTCACTCATGCTCTCACTGAAAGACTGACAGGAGTACTTAAAACTCCAGTCCCATGCTGAAGAGTACTATCCTCCATAAGAGACTATCGAAAACTTCTGACACTTCACTGCCAACCTCCTGGGACGAAAGGCAAAGAATGACTGGGGGATGAGGGAAGTGGGGGAGGTATTTAAGCCTTTGGCTGGGGTGTCTTTGCCTCCTCCTGGTGGCCAGGTTCTGAATTCCCAAAAGTAATAAATGCAGTTGTGGACTCTTTCCATTTATGAAGAAAATGTTATTTAGATGATACATTTATATAGTCCATCTGGGAGTTTTTGTAAAAATATATAGTTTTGCTTATTTTTTTAATAACATTGTGCTGATTTTACTTACTGCTTTCCCAGCCCCTTTCCCTAGATGTCCCAGCCTAACCTCATCAACAGTGCTAAACTGGGAGCTTCTAAGTAAGTTTTTAAAAGGTTTTATACTGGATTTTTAGAGCAATATCTGTGCATATTCTTCTTTATAGTAGTCTCTATTACATGCAGCTATATGAAAACTGCTGTATATTGTCCCTTTAACCAAGAACATAAATAACCTACAGCCACATGATAAAGTGAAGCTGTAAACTCCGCCCTGGAGAATAATACAAACACATAGTCTTATAAATATGTATAGTAATAGTTATATTTACACTTAGAAATAGCACAAATAAGATCAAACGTATTTGGTTTTAACAAGTATGCTAGCGGGCACTCTTGAGATGCAGCAATGACAAATGAACAACACTATTAAACCAATGTATTTAAATATGATATTTTTTGTAATAATTATCTATCACTAATGAAATAATTTTCAGTCAATTTGGTCATTGTATTCCAGATTTATGAAAACAGGTAGAAAAGCCTTTTTCCAAACTAATTGGGATCGGAAAAGGTTTGGATTTTGGGATATTTGCATCTTTAAAATGGGACAGTTTGGAGAGGGGATGGGACCAAGTGTAGACAAAAATATCTTATGTCATTTATGCAATATTTACATGTGATAATACAACTTATGAATTAAGTCGTGGAAGTATAATTTTTTTTTATAGAAAACTACCTTTAGCTTACATGTATAACTGTTGGGAATATCAACACCTGACCACCAGGAGAAGGCAAAGACACCCCAGCCAAAGCCTATAAATATCCCTCTAACTTCCCCATACCCCAGTCATTCGGCTGAGGGAACGAGGGAAAGCAGGAGAAACATTTGGGTGTAGAGTTGCCAGAAGAAAAAAATGAAGAAAGCCGCCAAAATAATTAAAGGCGGGGTCATCGACTCTCCCTGCCACGAAGGAAAGGAATTTATCTGGTAAGCATACATTTTGCTTTCCTTCCCAAGGCAGGGAGAGTCCACAACTTCATTGGGAACCAATACCCACGCTCCAGAGGACACTTATGAATAAACGGGTGGTGACAAAAGAAAAAGGAGGCTGACACTAAACTGAGGGCACCACAGCCTGTAAAACCTTTCTCCCAAAAGCTGCTTCAGCCGAAGCGAAAACATCAAATTTGTAAAAAAAACAACCAAGTATGTAAGGAGGACCATGTAGCCGCCTTACAAATCTGATCCATAGAGGCTTCGTTCTTAAAAGTCCAGGAGGAAGCAATAGCCCTAGTAGAATGAGCCGTAATCCTCTCAAAAGGCTACTGTCCAGCCGTCTCATAAGCTAAGCGGATGACACTCCTCAACCAAAAGGATATTGAAGTAGCAGTAGCCTTCTGATCCTTGCGCTTGCCAGAGTAAAGAATAAACAAGGATGAGGACTGCCTGAAATCCTTAGTAGCATGAAGGTAAAATTTTAAAGCACAAACCACATCCAGATTATGAAGTAAGCGTTCCTTAGGGAAGGAAAGTTTAGGGCAAAAGGACGGAACAAAAATCTCCTGATTAATGCTACGATCTGAGAATACCTTGGGTAGAAAATCTAACTTTGTACGTAAAACCACCTTATCAGCATGAAAAACAAGATAAGGGGGTCACATTTTAAAGCAGAAATCTCAGAAACTCTGCGTGCTGAAGCAATAGATAACAAAAAACAGAACCTTCCAAGAGAAAAGCTTGAGATCAACATATTGCATGGGCTCAAACGGAGCCTGTTGTAAAACTCTAAGAACAAGGTTGAGGCTCCAAGGAGGAGCAACATTTCTGAACACTGGTCTGATTCGAACCAGGGCCTTAACAAAGGACTGAACATCTGAGCATATAATACCTTTTCCAAACCCTCTTGAAGGAAGGATAAAAAGGACAGAAACCTTAACCTTGCGCCAAGGTACACCACGTTCCTCGCACCAATGAAGATAGGTCCGCCAAACCTCATGGCAAATACGCCTCGTGACAGGCTTACAAGCCTGGATTAAGGTATCTACGACCTTATCTGAAAAACCTCTCGACTAAAACTAGACGTTCAAGAGCCACGCAGTCAAGCGTAGAAAGTCTAGGTTCTGATGAAGAAGAGGACCCTGCATTAAAATATCTTTCCGGGAAGGTAACCTTCAGGGAGGGGAGGAGGACATCCTTACTAGATCTGCAAACCAGGTCCTTCGAGGCCATGAAGGAACTATTAGGATCACTCTGGCCCGCTACTGTTTGATGAGAGCTACTAGACGAGGCAGTAGACGAGGCAGTCTGTCAGAAAGATCCTCATGGAAACTGAGTAGATGATGGTACCCAGAAAGACTATCCTGCTAGAGGTAATGAGAGAACTCTCTTCTAGATTTTTCTTCCATCCATGAGTCCAAAGGAGACTCAGTAGTGATTCCGAAAGAGCTCTTGCCATGAAAAAAAGAGGGAGCCTGAACCAATATATCTTCCAGATAAGGAGCTATGGCAATACCTTGAGATCTGGCCATGGCTAGAAGAGCACCCAGAACCTTTGTAAATATTCAAGGAGCAGTAGCTAAGCCAAATGGAAGTGATATTAACTGGAAATGCTGGTCCAGAAAAGCAAACCTCAGGAACTGGAAGAATCTGGACATGGAAGTATGCATCCTTTAGGTCTATCATGGTCATCTACTGTCCCTCCTGGATTAAGGGAATGATGGACCTGATAGACTCCATCTTGAAGGATGGTACTCTGAGAAATTTGTTTAGACACTTCAAGTCTAGGATAGGGCAAAAAGTTCCCTCCTTGTTGGGAACTACGAAGAGATTTGAAATAAAACCTAGTCCCCTTTGAGAGGCAGTAACCGAGACTATAATAACTAGGGAGGTGAGATCCCGAACGCAATCTAGAAAGGCAGCTCTCTTCTTTGGTCTTGAAGACAGTCTTGATTGAAAAAATCTTCCTCTGGGAGAATGCAATTTGAATCCTATACTGTATCCCTGGGACACTACGTCCAACACCCAAGGATCCTAAACATCTTGCTCCCAGACTTCTGAGAAAAGAGACAGTCTGCCCCCTACCTGATCCGCTCCTGAATCGGGGGCCGCCCCTTCATGCCAATTAATTCTCAGCAGGCTTCTTGATCTGTTTTGATTTGTTCCAAGACTGAGGAGGCTTCCAGGTAAACCTTAGACTGTTCGGGCTTGGAGGCCGACTGGGACCGCTGAGTCTTGTAGGATGGAAATGAACGAAAATTAGCTGGCGAGCGACCCTTGGGTCTCGCCTTCTTACCTTGTGGGAGAAAGGAACCCTTTCCTCCAGTAACCGTGGAAATTATTGAATCCAATCCAGGGCCAAATAATACCTTCCCCTTGAAGGGCAAGGAAAGAAGCCTGGATTTGGAAACAATATCGGCTGACCAGGATTTTAACCATAGGGCTCTGAGAGCTAGTACCGCAAAACCTGAGGACTTCGCATTCAGGCAAACAATCTGCATATTAGCATAACAGATAAAGAAATTGGCTATTCTTAGAGCCTTGATCCTGTCTTGAATTTCCTCCAAGGACGACTCAACCTCAATTAGTTCAGACAAGGAGTCACACCAGTAAAGAGTCTGTGCCCGCAAAAGCAGCCACTGCAGATACCGGTTGAAAAATAGAAACCCATATGTTGGAACTTTCTTCTTAAGTAACCTTCCAAATTCTTATTGGATCCCTAAAGGAAGAGCTATCTTCCAACGGAATGGTAGTGCGCTTAACGAGGATAGAAATGGCTCCGTCTACCTTGGGAATGGAACTCCACAGTTCCAGGTGAGAGTCAGGAACCGGGAACAATTTTTTTAAAGTAGGTGAGGGAGAGAAATGAGATCCAATCTTCTCCTATTCACTGGATATAATACTTGCCATACGTACTGGAACCGGAAATGTTTCAGCAGCTTTCCTATCCTCATAGACCCTATCAAGCTTAGGGATCTTAGGTTCTTCCAAAATTTTAGCCTCTGGAACTTCCAATCTGGCTAAAACCGCCTTCAAAAGGAAACTGAGATGTTCAATTTTAAATCTGAACTTGGACTCATCAGAGGCAGGGACCTTCACTTCAGAAGTCTCGGCATCTGATATTTCACCTTCAGACGCTACAAAAGTTAGATCATCTTCAGAAATAAGATAGGTTAGACAACTCTGACTGAACTGAAGAAATGTCCCCCAAACCTGCAAGAATATGATTTACTTTTCTCTTGCAATTCCCAGAGATAGGTAAGGCGTTTAGGGCACAGCAGATTGCAATTGGGAGGAAGAATCTGCAGGGAAAAAAAAGTTACCCCAGTAGGAGGTAAGGGGTGGCCACAAGGGACTGCTTGTGAGATGGGACTAAATCCGGGTTGAGGGGAGGGGAGAGGCATCCCCTGGAGAACAGACTCCTGAGAGGTAGAAGGCTCAGAAGGGGTTAATTTATCTGAAGGCATAGCATTTTTAGATCCCTTCTTACATTTTAAAACGACCCCCAGAAAGATGGAACAGAACTGGGCAGGAGGACATACTATGGTCTCCTCACAATAAAGGCAGTTATTAATAATACTAATTGCAGCCAAAGAACCCTCAGAGGGGTTAACAATATTTTCAAGATGCGCCACAGCTCCTGTTAACATCGGCAAGAGGAAGTGAAGCCTGAAGCGCGTGTAAAGTACCACACAAAAAAATAAAAAAAAATAATTCCCCAGTCTGCCATCTGCCTCGGGTGAACCCCGAGCCGCCTTCAACCTTCACAAGTGCTCCGCTAATGAGCTCACCCTCAGATCCCTCAGGGGAAATTAATAAAAGACCCACACTGTGAGTTCTCTTCAGGTATCCCAGGAGAAAACCCGTACCCCCCTAATAACAGGAATCACGCTGTGGAACACTCACACAGCTGCTCAAGGTGGACAGACATCTACTCCTCTGACAGGGACCCGAGTGAGACAAAAGGAGAAGCAGAGTAACTCTTGTACACCAATTTCCTAGGGGTAGTTAGCTAATTACCCATATGCTTACAGAGAATGTTCCCTGATGCATAAGGATCTAACCTTCACCACTACTCTCATTTAGAAATGTATGTGGCTACTCCATACCCCAGTCCTATCTTGCAGGGAACATACCCATTAAAGGACTGTCTTCTTTTGTCTAACACCTTCTCTGCCATCCTCCTCTAGTGACGAAAGGCAAAGAATGACTGGGGGGATGGGGAAGTGGGAGGGATATTTATAGCCTTTGGCTGGGGTGGCTTTGCCTCCTCCTGGTGGTCAGGTGTTGATATTCCCAACAGTTATAAATGAAGTTATGGACTCTCCCTGCCAGAAAGGAAAGGACTTTATCTGGTAAGCATAAATTTAGTTTTTCTGCCTGTAAGTCACAATCTTCTCTTTTCATGCTGATAAGGCGGTTTTTACGTACAAAGTTAGTTTTTCTACCCAAGGTAGTCTCCGATCATAACATTAATCAGAAGATTGTTGTTCCGTCCTTTTGCCCTAAACCTTCCTCCCCTAAGGAACGTTTACTTCATAATCTGGATGTGGTTTTGTGCTTTAAAATTTTTACCTTCGAGCTACTAAGGATTTCAGGCAGTCCTCATCCTTGTTTATTCTTTACTCTGGCAAGCGCAAGGGTCAGAAGGCTACTGCTACTTCATTGTCCTTTTGGTTGAGGAGTGTCATCCGCTTAGCTTATGAGACAGGACAGCAGCCTCCTATGAGGGTTATGGCTCATTCTACTAGGGCTGTTGCTTTCTCCTGGGCTTTTAAGAATGAAGCCTCTATGGATCAGATTTGTAAGGCGGCTACATGGTCCACCTTACATACTTTTTAAAAATGTTATAAATTTGATGTTTTCGCTTCGGCTGAAGCGGCTTTTGGGAGAAAGATGTTACAGGCTGTTGTGCCCTCAGTTTAGGGTCAGCCGTTTTCTTTTGACCCTCCCGTTTATTCATCAGTGTCCTTTGGAGCTTGGGTATTGGTTCCCAACTGTTATGAATGAAGTTGTTGACTCTCCCTGCCTTGGGAAGGAAAACAAAATGTATGCTTACCAGATAAATTCCTTTACTTCCTGGCAGGGAGAGTCGACGACCCCGCCTGTAATTGTTTTGGCGGCTTCCTTATTTTTTTTTTCTTCTTCTGGCACCTCTACACCCAAATGTTTCTTCTGCTTTTCCTCGTTCCGTCGGCCGAATGACTGGAGAGATGGGGAAGTGGGAGGGATATTTATAGCCTTTAGCTGGGGTGTATTTGCATCCTCCTGGTGGTCAGATGTTTGGATTATGGAATTGCGGATTTGGGGATTTGTGTTTTGAAAAAAAATAATTTATGTAAGAACTTACCTGATAAATTCATTTCTTTCATATTAGCAAGAGTCCATGAGCTAGTGACGTATGGGATATACATTCCTACCAGGAGGGGCAAAGTTTCCCAAACCTCAAAATGCCTATAAATACACCCCTCACCACACCCACAAATCAGTTTAACGCATAGCCAAGAAGTGGGGTGACAAGAAAAAAGTGCGAAAGCATAAAAAATAAGGAATTGGAATAATTGTGCTTTATACAAAAAAATCATAACCACCACAAAAAAGGGTGGGCCTCATGGACTCTTGCTAATATGAAAGAAATGAATTTATCAGGTAAGTTCTTACATAAATTATGTTTTCTTTCATGTAATTAGCAAGAGTCCATGAGCTAGTGACGTATGGGATAATGAATACCCAAGATGTGGATCTTCCACGCAAGAGTCACTAGAGAGGGAGGGATAAAATAAAGACAGCCAATTCCGCTGAAAATAATCCACACCCAAAACAAAGTTTAAATCTTATAATGAAAAAAACTGAAATCATAAGCAGAAGAATCAAACTGAAACAGCTGCCTGAAGTACTTTTCTACAAAAAACTGCTTCAGAAGAAGAAAACACATCAAAATGGTAGAATTTAGTAAAAGTATGCAAAGAAGACCAAGTTGCTGCTTTCCAAATCTGATCAACCGAAGCTTCATTCCTAAACGCCCAGGAAGTAGAAATTGACCTAGTAGAATGAGCTGTAATCCTTTGAGGCGGAGTTCTACCCGACTCGACAAAAGCATGATGAATCAAAGACTTTAACCAAGACGCCCAAGAAATGGAAGAGGCCTTCTGACCTTTCCTAGAACCGGAAAAGATAACAAATAGACTAGAAGTCTTTCGGAAATGTTAGTAGCTTCAACATAATATTTCAAAGCTCTAACTACATCCAAAGAATGCAACGATCTTTCCTTAGAATTCTTAGGATTAGGACACAATGAGGGAACCACAATTTCTCTTCTAATGTTGTTAGAATTCACAACCTTAGGTAAAAATGTAAAAGAAGTTCGCAACACCGCCTTATCCTGATGAAAAATCAGAAAAGGAGACTCACAAGAAAGAGCAGATAATTCAGAAACTCTTCTAGCAGAAGAGATGGCCAAAAGAAACAAAACTTTCCAAGAAAGTAATTTAATGTCCAGCGAATGCATAGGTTCAAACGGAGGAGCTTGAAGAGACCCCAGAACCAAATTCAAACTCCAAGGAGGAGAAATTGACTTAACAGGTTTTATACGAACCAAAGCTTGTACAAAACAATGAATATCAGGAAGACTAGCAATCTTTCTGTGAAAAAGAACAGAAAGAGCAGAGATTTATCCTTTCAAGGAACTTGCAGACAAACCTTTATCCAAACCATCCTGAAGAAACTGTAAAATTCTAGGAATTCTAAAAGAATGCCAAGAAAAATGATGAGAAAAACACCAAGAAATGTAAATCTTCCAGACTCGATAATATATCTTCCTAGATACAGATTTACGAGCCTGTAACATAGTATTAATCACAGAGTCAGAGAAACCTCTATGACTGAGAATCAAGCGTTCAATCTCCATACCTTCAAATTTAAGGATTTGAGATCCTGATGGAAAAAAGGACCTTTGCGATAGAAGGTCTGGTCTTAACGGAAGAGTCCACGGTTGGCAAGTGGCCATCCGGACAAGATCCGCATACCAAAACCTGTGAGGCCATGCTGGAGCCACCAGCAGAACAAACGAGCACTCCTTTAGAATCTTGGAAATTACTCTTGGAAGAAGAACTAGAGGCGGAAAGATTTAGGCAGGATGATACTTCCAAGGAAGTGACAATGCATCCACTGCCTCCGCCTGAGGATCCCTGGATCTGGACAGATACCTGGGAAGCTTCTTGTTTAGATGAGAAGCCATCAGATCTATTTCTGGAAGTCCCCACCTTGAACAATCTGAAGAAATACCTCTGGGTGGAGAGACCATTCGCCCCGGATGTAACGTTTGGCGACTGAGATAATCCGCTTCCCAATTGTCTATACCTGGGATATGAACCGCAGAAATTAAACAGGAGCTGGATTCCGCCCATACCAGTATTCGAGATACTTCTTTCATAGCCAGAGGACTGTGAGTCCCTCCTTGATGATTGACATATGCCACGGTTGTGACATTGTCCGTCTGAAAACAAATGAACGACTCTCTCTTTAGAAGAGGCCATGACTGAAGAGCTCTGAAAATTGCACTGAGTTCCAAAATGTTGATTGGCAATCTCACCTCCTGAGATTCCCAAACCCCTTGTGCTGTCAGAGGCCCCCAAACAGCTCCCCAACCTGTCAGACTTGCATCTGTTGAAATCACAGTCCAGGTCGGAAGAACAAAAGAAGCCCCCTGAACTAAACGATGGTGGTCTGTCCACCACGTCAGAGTGTCGTAAATCGGTTTTAAAGATATTAATTGAGATATCTTTGTATAATCCCTGCACCACTGGTTCAGCATACAGAGCTGAAGAGGTCGCATGTGAAAACGAGCAAAGGGGATCGCGTCCGATGCAGCAGTCATAAGACCTAGAATTTCCATGCATAAGGCTACCGAAGGGAATGATTGAGACTGAAGGTTTCGACAAGCTGAAAACAATTTTAGACGTCTCTTGTCTGTCAGAGACAGAGTCATGGACACTGAATCTATCTGGAAACCTAAAAAGGTTACCCTTGTCTGAGGAATCAATGAACCTTTTGGTAAATTGATCCTCCAACCATGTTCTCGAAGAAACAATACAAGTCGATTCGTATGAGATTCTGCTAAATGTGAAGACTGAGCAAGTACCAAGATATCGTCCAAATAAGGAAATACCACAATACCCTGTTTTCTGATTACAGACAGAAGGGCACCGAGAACCTTTGTAAAAATCCTTGGAGCTGTTGCTAGGCCAAACGGCAGAGCCACAAACTGGTAATGCTTGTCTAGGAAAGAGAATCTCAGAAACTGATAGTGATCTGGATGAATCGGAATATGCAGATATGCATCCTGTAAATCTATTGTGGACATATAATGCCCTTGCTGAACAAAAGGCAGAATAGTCCTTATAGTTACCATTTTGAATGTTGGTAACCTTACATAATGATTCAATATTTTTAAATCCAGAACTGGTCTGAAGGAATTCTCCTTCTTTGGTACAATGAAGAGATTTGAGTAAAACCCCAGCCCCTGTTCCAGAACTGGAACTGGCATAATTACCCCAGCCAACTCTAGATCTGAAACACATTTCAGAAATGCTTGAGCCTTCACTGGATTTACTGGGACACGGGAAAGAAAAAATCTTCTTGCAGGAGGCCTTATCTTGAAGCCTATTCTGTACCCTTGTGAAACAATGTTCTGAATCCAAAGATTGTGAATCGAATTGATCCAAATTTCTTTGAAAAATCATAATCTGCCCCCTACCAGCTGGGCTGGAATGAGGGCCACACCTTCATGTTGACTTGGGAGCTGGCTTTGGCTTTCTAAAAGGCTTGGGACTGGAGATGGTTTCCAAACTGATACCGCTCCTGTAGGGGAAGGATCAGGCTTTTGTTCCTTATTGTGACTAAAGGAACGAAAACGATTAGTAGACCTAAATTTACCTTTAGATTTTTTATCCTGTGGTAAAAAAGTTCCTTTCCCCCCAGGAACAGTTGAAATAATAGAATCCAACTGTGAACCAAATAATTTATTACCCTGGAAAGAAAGGGAAAGCAAAGTTGACTTGGAAGACATATCAGCATTCCAAGTTTTAAGCCATAAAGCTCTTCTAGCTAAAATAGCTAGAGACATATACCTGACATCAACCCTAATGATATCAAAGATGGCATCACAAATAAAGTTATTAGCATGTTGAAGAAGATTAACAATGCTATGAGAATTATGATCTGTTACTTGTTGCGCTAAAGCTTCCAACCAAAAAGTTGAAGCTGCAGCAACATCCGCTAAAGATATAGCAGGTCTAAGAAGATTACCTGAACATAAGTAAGCTTTTCTTAGAAAGGATTCAATTTTCCTATCTAAAGGATCCTTAAAGGAAGTACTATCTGCTGTAGGAATAGTAGTACGTTTAGCAAGAGTAGAGATAGCCCAATCAACCTTAGGGATTTTGTCCCAAAACTCTAATCTGTCAGATGGCACAGGATATAATTGCTTAAAACGTTTAGAAGGAGTAAATGAATTACCCAAATTATTCCATTCCCTGGAAATTACTTCAGAAATAGCATCAGGGACGGGAAAAACTTCTGGAATAACTACAGGAGATTTAAAAACCTTATTTAAACGTTTAGATTTAGTATCAAGAGGACTAGATTCCTCTATTTCTAATGCAATTAAGACGACTTTAAGTAAAGAACGAATAAATTCCATTTTGAATAAATATGAAGATTTATCAGCATCAACCTCTGAAACAGAATCCTCTGAACCAGAGGAATCATTATCAGAATCAGAATGATGATGTTCATTTAAAAATTCATCTGAAAAATGAGAAGTTTTAAAAGATCTTTTACGTTTACTAGGAGGAGGAATAACAGACATAGCCTTCTTAATGGATTTAGAAACAAAATCTCTTATGTTAACAGGAACACCCTGAGTATTAGATGTTGATGGAACAGCAACAGGTAATGTAACATTACTAAAGGAAAACAGAATTTATGCTTACCTGATAAATTACTTTCTCCAACGGTGTGTCCGGTCCACGGCGTCATCCTTACTTGTGGGATATTCTCTTCCCCAACAGGAAATGGCAAAGAGCCCAGCAAAGCTGGTCACATGATCCCTCCTAGGCTCCGCCTACCCCAGTCATTCGACCGACGTACAGGAGGAAATATGCATAGGAGAAACCATATGATACCGTGGTGACTGTAGTTAGAGAAAATAATTCATCAGACCTGATTAAAAAAACCAGGGCGGGCCGTGGACCGGACACACCGTTGGAGAAAGTAATTTATCAGGTAAGCATAAATTCTGTTTTCTCCAACATAGGTGTGTCCGGTCCACGGCGTCATCCTTACTTGTGGGAACCAATACCAAAGCTTTAGGACACGGATGAAGGGAGGGAGCAAATCAGGTCACCTAAATGGAAGGCACCACGGCTTGCAAAACCTTTCTCCCAAAAATAGCCTCCGAAGAAGCAAAAGTATCAAATTTGTAAAATTTGGCAAAAGTGTGCAGTGAAAACCAAGTCGCTGCCTTACATATCTGGTCAACAGAAGCCTCGTTCTTGAAGGCCCATGTGGAAGCCACAGCCCTAGTGGAGTGAGCTGTGATTCTTTCAGGAGGCTGCCGTCCGGCAGTCTCATAAGCCAATCGAATAATGCTTTTAAGCCAAAAAGAAAGAGAGGTAGAAGTTGCTTTTTGACCTCTCCTTTTACCAGAATAAACAACAAACAAAGAAGATGTTTGTCTGAAATCTTTAGTAGCCTCTAAATAGAATTTTAGAGCACGGACTACGTCCAAATTGTGTAACAAACGTTCCTTCTTTGAAACTGGATTCGGACACAAAGAAGGTACAACTATCTCCTGGTTAATATTTTTGTTGGAAACAACTTTCGGAAGAAAACCAGGCTTAGTACGCAAAACCACCTTATCTGCATGGAACACCAGATAGGGCGGAGAACACTGCAGAGCAGATAACTCAGAAACTCTTCTAGCAGAAGAAATTGCAACCAAAAACAAAACTTTCCAAGATAATAACTTAATATCTACGGAATGTAAGGGTTCAAACAGAACCCCTTGAAGAACTGAAAGAACTAGATTTAGACTCCAGGGAGGAGTCAAAGGTCTGTAAACAGGCTTGATTCTAACCAGAGCCTGAACAAATGCTTGAACATCTGGCACAGCTGCCAGCCGTTTGTGAAGTAAAACAGATAAAGCAGAGATCTGTCCCTTCAGAGAACTTGCAGATAACCCTTTCTCCAAACCTTCTTGTAGAAAGGATAGAATCTTAGGAATTTTTATCTTGTTCCATGGGAATCCTTTAGATTCACACCAACAGATATATTTTTTCCATATTTTATGGTAAATTTTTCTAGTTACAGGCTTTCTAGCCTCAATCATAGTATCTATTACAGAATCTGAAAACCCACGCTTTGATAAAATCAAGCGTTCAATCTCCAAGCCGTCAGTTGGAGGGAGACCAGATTCGGATGTTCGAATGGACCTTGAACAAGAAGGTCCTGTCTCAAAGGTAGCTTCCATGGTGGAGCCGATGACATATTCACCAGGTCTGCATACCAAGTCCTGCGTGGCCACGCAGGAGCTATCAAGATCACCGAAGCCCTCTCCTGATTGATCCTGGCTACCAGCCTGGGAATGAGAGGAAACGGTGGGAATACATTTAAACACCAAAAAAACTCTTAACCATCTCCGTGGAGATGTTGCCTGTGCAACGGCAAAGAGAATGACTGGGGTAGGCGGAGCCTAGGAGGGATCATGTGACCAGCTTTGCTGGGCTCTTTGCCATTTCCTGTTGGGGAAGAGAATATCCCACAAGTAAGGATGACGCCGTGGACCGGACACACCTATATTGGAGAAATATCTGCATTAATAAGTTTGTCATGACATGCATTACAAACAACAGCTGGAGGAACAGATACCACAAGTTTACAGCAAATACACTTAACTTTGGTAGATCCAGCATCAGGCAGCGATTTTCCAGAAGTATTTTCTGATTCAGGGTCAATCTGAGACATCTTGCAATATGTAATAGAAAAAAACAACATATAAAGCAAAATTGATCAAATTCCTTAAATGACAGTTTCAGGAATGGGAAAAAATGCCAGTGAACAAGCTTCTAGCAACCAGAAGCAAATAAACAATGAGACTTAAATAAAGTGGAGACAATAATGACGCCCAAATTTTTTAGCGCCAAAAAAGACGCCCACATTATTTGGCGCCTAAATGCTTTTAGCGCCAAAAATTACGCCACATCCGGTAACGCCAACACTTTTGGCGCAAAAACGTCAAAAAATGACGCAACTTCCGGTGACAAGTATGACGCAGGAAATACAAAGAAATTTTTTTTGCGCCAAAAAAGTCAGCGCCAAGAATGACGCAATAAAATGAAGCATTTTCAGCCCCCGCGAGCCTAACAGCCCACAGGGAAAAAAGTCAAATTTTTAAGGTAAGAAAAAAATTGATTATTCAAATGCATTATCCCAAATGATGAAACTGACTGTCTAAAATAAGGAATATTGAACATCCTGAATCAAGGCAAATAAATGTTTAAACACAAATATTTAGAACTTTATATAAAAGTGCCCAACCATAGCTTAGAGTGTCACAAAAATAAGACTTACTTACCCCAGGACACTCATCTACATGTAGTAGAAAGCCAAACCAGTACTGAAACGAGAATCAGTAGAGGTAATGGTATATATAAGAGTATATTGTCGATCTGAAAAGGGAGGTAAGAGATGAATCTCTACGACCGATAACAGAGAACCTATGAAATAGACCCCGTAGAAGGAGATCATTGAATTCAAATAGGCAATACTCTCTTCACATCCCTCTGACATTCACTGCACGCTGAGAGGAAAACCGGGCTCCAACCTGCTGCGGAGCGCATATCAACGTAGAATCTAGCAAAAACTTACTTCACCACCTCCACAGGAGGCAAAGTTTGTAAAACTGATTTGTGGGTGTGGTGAGGGGTGTATTTATAGGCATTTTGAGGTTTGGGAAACTTTGCCCCTCCTGGTAGGAATGTATATCCCATACGTCACTAGCTCATGGACTCTTGCTAATTACGTGAAAAAAAAAATATACATTTTATGCTGGCGCTCAAATAGCTTAGTGCATTTAGGCTCCACACTTACCTCTAAGTTTCCATTACTCCTTCCAGCTACTATCAGGTTTCCCTGTAGGCCCAAACTCCAAACAGAGCTTTCAAAATCCTCTGCCCAGCCAGAAACGGGCGAGATTGTCCCATTACAGTAATAGGTCTCTTCACCAGAGCTCTTCCGTCTAATCGGGGTACATCTCTCATCCACAGAGTCCCCTGGTGACCGGCTACGCCTGCCTGATGACTGGCAGCGTCCATATAGGGTGGGGGAAAAAACAGGAGAGGTTCCCAAAGTGGGTGCTCCATTCTCCTCAAAGGCCTTCTGAACAAGACTACTAAAGTCATATCCCCCAGGGTCTCTCTCCTGCTTGATGCAGGCCAACCTCTGTCGGGCCCCGGGGTCCTCTTGATTGACCTGTTCTGAGAAGTTTGTATCTATCAGACTGGAAAGGTCTGGCTGATCATAAAATAGAGGAGTCAGCCTCCTTTTTACCGGATAAGTATCAAGAGAATCCTCCTTGTAATCAGACATTTGTTCCCAGCATTCCTGGTATTCAAAAATCCCACTGCTTTCTCTGCGTAGCCTAAAGGAGAAAAAATCATGGGTTTTATTTAATGTATAATCTAAAAGATTTATGTAATGAGGTACTACAATCTATAAATGATGGGGTGTGTGGGATATGTATGTATTGAAAACACTGGTATCTGCATGTAATCCTCTCTATATAGAAATGGTCACGATCTGTATTTATCGGTGCTACTGGGAACTTCTGTATCTACTAGCAACTGCTTGAATAGGTACAGGGATTTGTATAGACTGTTACCCATTTACACATTGTCCACCGATACCTGTATTATACTGGGAAGACTAGTAAGTAAATTGCATGTACTGTTAGCCTTTGTATCTGTATGAATGGATTTGTATAATCTGAGGCTGGGGTCCTTGGAACAGTAGTAAAGGCTTGTTCTCTCACCTCTGCTTGGGAATGACAGTTAGGCAGTCTCCAGTCTGAGCATCCCATACTCTGATCTGACCAGCCAAACAGCAGCTGACGAGCAACATTCCATCGCTGGCTAAACACTCAATATCCTGCAGGTAAAGAAAGAGTGAGCACCCAGGAATTGTTTTTTTTCCATTTATGTGAATTATTGTTATCAAACGTTTAGCTCAAAATCTAGATGTCTACTTATCAAGATACAGTTAAGCAACCAATGCATAAAATATAACGCACCATCAGGTGACCTCGCAGCACAAGAGGCACAATCTCGGTCTCAGGAGGGGAATAACCATAGTCATCGCAGGGTAGCTCACCCTTTTTCCTCCGGCTGTGGGAAAGGCCATTCTGGCCATAGTTTTTAGGACACAGCAGTCGGTACAGACAGAAGAACAGCAGGACAAGAAGAATACCGGAAGCCAAGCCCAGAGCAGCAACTCTGCAATGTAAGGAAGTGAGAATATAGAGATGGTTAAGGGAGTGCATGAGAATAGTAAAAGGGAGCAGAACCAGGCTAAAGAGAGTAAATGTGAAGACAAGGTATGAGTGCAATATAAAACAGTACACAAATATAACAATGTACAGGACAGTCATATGTGAGAGAGGGAGAAAGAGAATGAGTGCAATATAAAACAGTACACAAATATAACAATGTACAGGACAATCATATGTGAGAGATGGAGAGGAGAGAATAATATTAAATAACATATGCAGAAACATATAAGCCTACATTGTAAAAGGTTCAAACCAACACAGAGAAAAACAACATACCAATTTTGTATGATGAAACAGATATCATTGGACAGTCCCTTTAATGGTCCAACACAAAAACCAATGTCTTGTCTAATCTTCTTCAGAACTATGAAAATCATAGGTACCACTCAAACCCACACTCTGCTTTGTGGAAAATATACTTCTGTACTCATTAAAAGCAAAACTATGTCAAATGTAGTACATTTGCCCATATTGTTCCTTTTTTTGAAATTAACTACATTATTCTAGCACTAAAAAGGATATCCTTTGGGAGTACCACCACTTGTGAAATCCAGCATATTTATGAGATTACCCTTTCATTGGAGATAGTAAGCCAAAACTAAAATAAAAACATAAATTATGCTTACCTGATAATTTCATTTCCATCTGTGGGAGGAGAGTGCACTGCTTCATTCATTACTTGTGGGAATTAAGAACCTGGCCACCAGGAGGAGGCAAAGACACCCCAGCCAAAGGTTTAAAAACCTCCCCCACTCCCCTCATCCCCCAGTCATTCTGTCAAGGGAACAAGGAACAGTAGGAGAAATATCAGGGTATAAATGGTGCCAGAAAAAAATTATTAAATTTAGGTCCACGCCCACCGGAGAAACGGGTGGGAGCAGTGGACTCTCCTCCCACAGATGGAAATGAAATCCTCAGGTAATTTATGTTTTCCATCTTAATGGGAGGAGAGTCCATTGCTTCATTCATTACTTGTGGGACCAAATACCCAAGCTCTAGAGGACACTGAATGAGAACGGGGGGGTAAAAAGAGGCGGACCCTATACTGAGGGCACCAGAGCCTGCAGAACCTTTCTCCCAAAAGCTGCTTCCGCTGAAGCAAAAAAGTCAAATTTTGTAAAATTTTGTAAAATTGTGTAAGGAGGACCAAGTAGCCGCCACCAGATCCGCAAACCACGTCCTCCACGACCACAATGGAGCAATCAGAATGGCTGAAGCTGGCTCCTGTTTGATGCGGGCCACCACTCGAGGAAGTGGTAACGGAGGAAAAAACATAATTTATGCTTACCTGATAAATTCCTTTCTTCTGTAGTGTGATCAGTCCACGGGTCATCATTACTTCTGGGATATTACTCCTCCCCAACAGGAAGTGCAAGAGGATTCACCCAGCAGAGCTGCATATAGCTCCTCCCCTCTACGTCACTCCCAGTCATTCGACCAAGGACCAACGAGAAAGGAAAAGCCAAGGGTGAAGTGGTGACTGGAGTATAAATTAAAAAATATTTACCTGCCTTAAAAACAGGGCGGGCCGTGGACTGATCACACTACAGAAGAAAGGAATTTATCAGGTAAGCATAAATTATGTTTTCTTCTGTTAAGTGTGATCAGTCCACGGGTCATCATTACTTCTGGGATACCAATACCAAAGCAAAAGTACACGGATGACGGGAGGGATAGGCAGGCTCTTTATACAGAAGGAACCACTGCCTGAAGAACCTTTCTCCCAAAAATAGCCTCCGATGAAGCAAAAGTGTCAAATTTGTAAAATTTGGAAAAAGTATGAAGCGAAGACCAAGTTGCAGCCTTGCAAATCTGTTCAACAGAGGCCTCATTCTTGAAGGCCCAAGTGGAAGCCACAGCTCTAGTAGAATGAGCTGTAATTCTTTCAGGAGGCTGCTGTCCAGCAGTCTCATAAGCTAAACGAATTATGCTACGAAGCCAAAAAGAAAGAGAGGTAGCGGAAGCTTTTTGACCTCTCCTCTGCCCAGAGTAAATGACAAACAGAGAAGACGTTTGTCGAAATTCCTTAGTTGCCTGTAAGTAAAATTTTAGAGCACGGACTACATCCAGGTTGTGCAGTAGACGTTCCTTCTTTGAAGAAGGATTTGGGCATAAAGAAGGAACAACAATCTCTTGATTGATATTCCTGTTAGTAACTACCTTAGGTAAGAACCCAGGTTTAGTACGCAGGACTACCTTATCCGAATGAAAAATCAAATAAGGAGAATCACAATGTAAGGCTCATAATTCAGAGACTCTTCGAGCCGAGGAAATAGCCATTAAAAATAGAACTTTCCAAGATAACAACTTTATATCAATGGAATGAAGGGGTTCAAACGGAACGCCCTGTAAAACATTAAGAACAAGGTTTAAACTCCATGGTGGAGCAACAGTTTTAAACACAGGCTTAATCCTGGCCAAAGCCTGACAAAAAGCCTGGACGTCAGGAACTTCTGACAGACGTTTGTGTAACAGAATGGACAGAGCTGAGATCTGTCCCTTTAATGAACTAGCAGATAAACCCTTTTCTAAACCTTCTTGTAGAAAAGACAATATCCTAGGAATCCTAACCTTACTCCAAGAGTAACCTTTGGATTCACACCAATATAGGTATTTACGCCATATCTTATGGTAAATCTTTCTGGTAACAGGTTTCCTAGCCTGTATTAAGGTATCAATAACTGACTCAGAAAACCCACGTCTTGATAAAATCAAGCGTTCAATTTCCAAGCAGTCAGCTTCAGAGAAGTTAGATTTTGATGTTTGAAGGGACCCTGTATCAGAAGGTCCTGTTTCAGAGGTAGAGACCAAGGTGGACAGGATGACATGTCCACCAGGTCTGCATACCAAGTCCTGCGTGGCCACGCAGGTGCTATTAGAATCACTGATGCTCTCTCTTGTTTGATTCTGGCAATCAATCGAGGAAGCAACGGGAAGGGTGGAAACACGTAAGCCATCCTGAAGTCCCAAGGTGCTCTCAGAGCATCTATCAGGACTGCTCCTGGATCCCTGGATCTGGACCCGTAACGAGGAAGCTTGGCGTTCTGTCGAGACGCCATGAGATCTATCTCTGGTTTGCCCCAACGTCGAAGTATTTGGGCAAAGACCTCCGGATGAAGTTCCCACTCCCCCGGATGAAAAGTCTGACGACTTAAGAAATCCGCCTCCCAGTTCTCCACTCCCGGGATGTGGATTGCTGACAGGTGGCAAGAGTGAGACTCTGCCCAGCAAATTATCTTTGATACTTCCATCATAGCTAGGGAGCTTCTTGTCCCTCCCTGATGGTTGATGTAAGCTACAGTCGTGATGTTGTCCGACTGAAACCTGATGAACCCCCGAGTTGTCAACTGGGGCCAAGCCAGGAGGGCATTGAGAACTGCTCTCAATTCCAGAATGTTTATTGGCAGGAGACTCTCCTCCTGACTCCATTGTCCCTGAGCCTTCAGAGAATTCCAGACGGCACCCCAACCTAGAAGGCTGGCGTCTGTTGTTACAATTGTCCAGTCTGGTCTGCTGAATGGCATCCCCCTGGACAGATGTGGCAGAGAAAGCCACCATAGAAGAGAATTTCTGGTCTCTTGATCCAGATTCAGAGAAGGGGATAAGTCTGAGTAATCCCCATTCCACTGACTTAGCATGCACAGTTGCAGTGGTCTGAGGTGTAAGCGTGCAAAGGGTACTATGTCCATTGCCGCTACCATTAAGCCGATTACCTCCATGCATTGAGCCACTGACGGGTGTTGAATGGAATGAAGGGTGCGGCAAGCACTTTGAAGTCTTGTTAGCCTGTCCTCTGTCAGGTAAATCTTCATTTCTACAGAATCTATAAGAGTCCCCAGGAAGGGAACTCTTGTGAGTGGAACGAGTGAACTTTTCTTTTCGTTCACCTTCCATCCATGTGACCTTAGAAATGCCAGCACTAACTCTGTATGAGACTTGGCAGTTTGAAAGCTTGAAGCTTGTATCAGAATGTCGTCTAGGTATGGAGCTACCGAGATTCCCCGCGGTCTTAGTACCGCCAGAAGAGCACCCAGAACCTTTGTGAAGATTCTTGGAGCTGTAGCCAAACCGAATGGAAGAGCCACAAACTGGTAATGCCTGTCTAGGAAGGCAAACCTTAGGTACCGATAATGATCTTTGTGAATCGGTATGTGAAGGTAAGCATCTTTTAAATCTACAGTGGTCATGTACTGACCCTCTTGGATCATAGGTAAAATTGTCCGAATAGTCTCCATCTTGAACGATGGAACTCTTAGGAATTTGTTTAGGATCTTTAAGTCCAGGATTGGTCTGAAAGTTCCCTCTTTTTTGGGAACCACAAACAGATTTGAGTAAAACCCCTGTCCCTGTTCCGATCGTGGAACTGGATGGATTACTCCCATTAACAAGAGCTCTTGTACGCAGCGTAGAAACGCCTCTTTCTTTGTCTGGATTGTTGACAATCTTGACAGATGAAATCTCTCTCTTGGAGGAGAGTATTTGAAGTCCAGAAGGTATCCCTGAGATATTATCTCTAGCGCCCAGGGATCCTGAACATCTCTTGCCCAAGCCTGGGCGAAGAGAGAAAGTCTGCCCCCCACTAGATCCGATCCCGGATCGGGGGCCCTCAATTCATGCTGTTTTAGGGGCAGCAGCAGGTTTCCTAGTCTGCTTGCCCTTGTTCCAGGACTGGTTAGGTTTCCAGCCTTGTCTGTAGCGAGCAACAGCTCCTTCCTGTTTTGGTGCAGAGGAAGTTGATGCTGCTCCTGCTTTGAAATTACGAAAGGAACGAAAATTAGACTGTCTAGTCTTGGCTTTGTCCTGAGGCAGGGCATGGCCTTTACCTCCCGTAATGTCAGCGATAATCTCTTTCAACCCGGGCCCGAATAAGGTCTGCCCTTTGAAAGGTATATTAAGCAATTTAGACTTAGAAGTAGCATCAGCTGACCAGGATTTTAGCCACAGCGCCCTGCGTGCCTGAATGGCGAATCCTGAATTCTTTGCCGTAAGTTTAGTAAGATGTACTACGGCCTCCGAAATGAATGAATTAGCTAGTTTAAGGACTCTAAGCCTGTCCGTAATGTCGTCCAGAGTAGCTGAACCAATGTTCTCTTCCAGAGACTCAATCCAGAATGCCGCTGCAGCCGTGATCGGCGCAATGCATGCAAGGGGTTGCAATATAAAACCTTGTTGAACAAACATTTTCTTAAGGTAACCCTCTAATTTTTTATCCATTGGATCTGAAAAAGCACAGCTATCCTCCACCGGGATAGTGGTACGCTTAGCTAAGGTAGAAACTGCTCCCTCCACCTTAGGGACCGTTTGCCATAAGTCCCTTGTGGTGGCGTCTATTGGAAACATTTTTCTAAATATCGGAGGGGGTGAGAACGGCACACCGGGTCTATCCCACTCCTTAGTAACAATTTCAGTAAGTCTCTTAGGTATAGGAAAAACCTCAGTACTCGTCGGTACCGCAAAATATTTATCCAACCTACACATTTTCTCTGGTATTGCAACTGTGTTACAATCATTCAGAGCCGCTAACACCTCCCCTATTAATACACGGAGGTTTTCCAGTTTAAATTTAAAATTTGAAATATCTGAATCCAGTCTGTTTGGATCAGAACCGTCACCCACAGAATGAAGTTCTCCGTCCTCATGTTCTGCCACCTGTGACGCAGTGTCTGACATGGCCCTAATATTATCAGCGCACTCTGTTCTCACCCCAGAGTGATCACGCTTACCTCTTAGTTCTGGTAATTTAGCCAAAACCTCAGTCATAACAGTAGCCATATCCTGTAATGTGATTTGTAATGGCCGCCCAGATGTACTCGGCGCTACAATATCACGCACCTCCCTCTGAGCGGGAGATGTAGGTACTGACACGTGAGGCGAGTTAGTCGGCATAACTCTCCCCTCGTTGTTTGGTGAAATTTGTTCAATTTGTACAGATTGACTTTTATTTAAAGTAGCATCAATACAGTTAGTACATAAATTTCTATTGGGCTCCACTTTGGCATTGCAACAAATGACACAGGTATCATCCTCTGAATCAGACATGTTTAACACACTAGCAAATAAACTTGTAACTTGGAAATACAATTCAATTAGAATAATATTAAAACGTACTGTGCCTTTAAGAAGCACAGAAGATCTATGACAGTTGAAAATTAATAAATTGAAACAGTTATAGCCTCAATCCTTGTAAATAACACAACTTTAGCAAAGGTTTAATCCCATTAGCAAAGATAACAAATTCTGAAAGCAGGAAACAAATTACAGAATAAACGTTTTTTATCTCAGTCAAACTATAATTCTCACAGCTCTGCTGAGAGAAATTACCTCCCTCAAAATAAGTTTTGAAGACCCCTGAGCTCTGTAGAGATGAACCGGATCATGCAGGGAATACAATGAGTTGCTGACTGAAATATTTGATGCGTAGTAAAAGCGCCAAAAAACGGCCCCTCCCCCTCACACACAGCAGTGAGGGAGAACAGAAACTGTCAGAAAACAGATTAAGCAACTGCCAAGTGGAAAAATAGTGCCCAAACATTTATTCACTCAGTACCTCAGTAAATGAAAACGATTTTACATTCCAGCAAAAACGTTAAACATAATCTCTAGTTATTAAACAGCTTTATGTATTTCTTACAGTGTAATTCTAGTGAAGTACCATTCCCCAGAATACTGAAGTGTAAAGTATACATACATGACATTATATCGGTATGGCAGGATTTTCTCATCAATTCCATTGTCAGAAAATAAAAACTGCTACATACCTCTATGCAGATTCATCTGCCCGCTGTCCCCTGATCTGAAGTTTACCTCTCCTCAGATGGCCGAGAAACAGCAATATGATCTTAACTACTCCGGCTAAAATCATAACAAAAACTCTGGTAGATTCTTCTTCAAACTCTGCCAGAGAGATAATAACACACTCCGGTGCTATTTTAAAATAACAAACTTTTGATTGAAGATATAAAACTAAGTATAATCACCATAGTCCTCTCACACATACTATCTAGTCGTTGGGTGCAAGAGAATGACTGGGAGTGACGTAGAGGGGAGGAGCTATATGCAGCTCTGCTGGGTGAATCCTCTTGCACTTCCTGTTGGGGAGGAGTAATATCCCAGAAGTAATGATGACCCGTGGACTGATCACACTTAACAGAAGAAATGTAAATTAGGTTGACCTCCCAAGGCACCGCTAAGGCATCTATCAGTTCTGCCTGGGGATCCCTGGACCGCGACACGTATTTGGGTAGCTTGAAGTTGAGTCTAAACACCATGAGGTCTATCTCCGGCATCCCCCATCTGTTGCAGATCTCCGCAAACATCTCAGGATGGAGAGACCATTCCCCCGGATGAAACGATTGTCTGCTGAGAAAATCCACTTCCCAGTTGTCCACACCCGGAATGTGGATCGCTGAGAGCTAACAGTTGTGAGTCTCTGCCCATTCCAGAATCCGAGATACTTCCCTCATGGTTAGGGAGCTTCTCGTACCCCCCTGATGGTTTATGTAAGCCACAGAGGTAATATTGTCAGACTGGAATCTGATGAACCGGGAAGACTCCAGGAGGGGCCAAGCCCTCAGAGTTGAATATTGCTAGCAGTTCCAGGATATTTATCGGTAGAGTTGACTCCTCTCGAGTCCTCCTGCCCAGTGCTCTTCTGGCACCCCAAACAGCTCCCCATCCTGATAGACTTGCGTCCGTGGTCACAATCTCCCAGGATGGTCAAAAAAAGGATGTCCCCTGGATGTCCACCAAGAGAGGGACTCCCTCACTCGGTTGTCCAGAGATATCTGTTGGGATAGAGCTAAGTGATCGCCGTTCCATTGTCTCAGCATGCATAGCTGAAGAGGTATGAGATGGAACCTGGCGAATGGAATGACATCTATGCTGGATACCATAAGACCAATCACCTCCATACACCAGGCCACAGATGGCCTTGAGGATGTCTGAAGGGCCAGACAGCTGGATGCAATCTTGGAACGTCTCTGATCTCTCAAGAATATCTTCATGGAAATGGAATATATTATCGTACCCAGAAATTCCACCATGTTGCTGGGGACCAGAGAACTCTTTCCTTCGTTTATCTTCCATCCGTGGGATCGAAGAAGAGCCCTCGAGTGATCCTCCGCGAGACTGCAGGATGGAGCTTGGACCAGGATATCGTCCAGATAAGGCACCCCTGCTATACCTCTGGCTCTCGCTACCGCAAGCAGCGCTCCCAGAACCCTCGTAAAGACTCTTGGGGCGGTCACCAGACTGAACGTTAGGGCCACAAACTGGAAGTGTTGGTCCAGAAATGTGAATCTTAGGAACTTAAAATGATCCTTGTAGATTGGCACGTGAAGGTAAGCATCCTTCAAATCTATTGTGGTCATGAATTGCCCCTCTTGGACAAGGGGCAGAATCGACCTGATCGTCTCCATTTTGAACGATGGGACTGACAGAAACTTGTTCAGGCATTTTAGGTCCAGAATTCTTTCTGCCAGAGGGATTGGGGCAATAACTCCTCACGCATCCTAGGAAGGCGTCTCTTCTCTGGTCTTGAAGATAAGTTTGACAGGAGGAATCTGCCTCTGTGCGGATGAGTTTTGAATCATATCCTGTAGCCCTGGGCTATGTCCTACAGAACCCAAGGGTCCTGAACGTCTCCTATTCATGCCTCCGCAAAAATATATAGTCTGCCCCCTACGCGATCCAGAAACGCATTGGGGGCCGCCCTTCATGCCGATTTTGTCTCGGCGGGCTTCTTACTCTGCTTGTTTCCAAGATCCCTTGGACTGCTCGGTCTTTGCGGCAGGCTGCTGGCATTGAGACTTGTCCGAACAAAAGGGACGAAAAGTTCTCCTTAAGTTTATTCTTCTTATCCTGCGGTAGGAAGGCACCCTTGCCCCCTGTCACCGTGGATATGATAGAGTCCAGACCTAGACCAAAGAGAACCTTCCCCTGAAACAGGAGGGAAAGTAATCTCGACTTAGAAGTCATGTCCGCAGACCACGACTTTAACCACAGAGCCCTGCGGCCTAGAACAGAAGAACCTGATGTCTTGGCATTCAGGCGAATAATCTGCATATTTGCGTCGCAGATAAACGAATGAGCTACCCTTAAGGCCTTAATTAGTTCCTGTATCTCCTCAAGGGGTTCTCCACCTCGACCATAGCTGACAGAGCGTCACACCAATAGGTAGCAGCTCCAGCCACAGCAGCGACTGCCACTGCTGGTTGAAAAACAAACCCCGTGAGTTGGAACATCTTCCTCAACATGGATTCCATTTTTTTTATCCATGGGCTCCTTGAACTTAGAACTATACTCTAGCAGGATAGTCGTTTGCTTAGCTAGCGTAGAAATAGCACCATACACCTTAGGAATGGCAACCCAAAGCCCAAGTTGCGAGTCCGGAACAGGGAACAGCATATTAAAAGAAGCAGATGGGGAGAAAGATGAACCAAGCTTCTCACACTCATTCTTAATAATATTAGCCATCTTAACGGGAACCTGGAAGGTCTGTGGTACTATCCTGCCATCGTACACCCTATCTAGCTAAGGGATCGAAGGTTCCTCCGGCGGTTTCGGCTCTGGAACCTCTAAGGTAGCAAGCACCTCTTTTAGTAGAGAGCGCAAATGCTCCATTTTGAATTTAAAATCTGGCTCCTCCGCAGATGGAGGTCTAGAAGTCACTGATTGCGTCCCAGAAAGTCGGAGTCGTCCTCATCCGCAGATATTCTGTCAGAAACATCTAGCGGTGTAGATAACCCCTAGGACGGATAGCTGTGCTTCACCTTTCGCTTGCGCTTAGCAGGGCGAGATAAGGCATTGAAAGTAGTAGTTGATCAGCGAAATCTGGCGGCCAAAGGGCCCCTCCCGCGGGAGGATTAGCAGGGCCCTGGGGAGCTGCATGTGTAATAGGAGATGTAGGGAACGCACCTCATGGGACGGAGAACCCTCAGAGGTGGACTGCTCAGTTGTACTAAGTACCTTATTCTTTTTTAGATATTGCAATCTTATCAAAGCATGTGGAACAGAGTTGATCAGGCGTATCAACCGGGACCTCCTCACAATATACACAGTTGTTAGGTTTAATTAAAGAGGGAGTACCCCCTAACATATCAGAGTCCTCCATAGCTTTTGCCTTTATTGTGGACTAGATAAATTTAAATGGCACCTTTATATATATATATATATATATATATATATATATATATATATATATATATATATATATATATATAGCATTCACCACCTCCTATGACCCGGACCTCAGAGAAAACGCTTTGTCTCCTACAACCGCCGGTCAAGAAGAGGAAGTTGAAAAAGGCCACACCCCGGTCACATGGAGTGCCATGCAGGATCGCCCCTGCACCAGAGAAAAAACGTGCCAAAAAAGGCACGTGCCAATCTCTCCATAAAAAACTGACTGTTCACACACTGACAGAGCCTCATTTCACACATGTCACAGCAATAGAACACAAATAATATTATGTACAAACCCCGCCCCCCCCCGCCCCCCGTTCAATAACCTCCCTTCTGGGGGTATTAACCCCTGATTCTATACAGATAAAAGGAGACACACTGTGACCCTGTCTTCTTACGTTATCCTATGTGTATAAATGAAACAATCTTATCAGAATCTACGCCATGGAACAGGAACACGGTCTTTCAAGTGTGACAGGTTAGTAGCATCGCTCCTGACATGGACTTGAGAGCAGAAAGCAGGCAGCAAAACTCGTCAACGTGGATTGCTTATGCAGCTGTTAATCTGATTCGGGATGGTTTCACAGACTCTCCCTGCATCTCCGGACTCCCATGCTCTCACTGAAAGGCTGACAGGACTACTTAAAACTCCAGTCCCATTGCGAAGAGTACTACCCTCCATAAGAGACTACGCCGATCTTCCGACACTTCTCTGCAAACCTCCTGTGACGAAAGTCAAAGAATGACTGGGGGATGAAGGGAGTGAGGGAGGTATTTAAGCCTTTGGCTGGGGTATCTTTGCCTCTTCCTGGTGGCCAGGTTCTTAATTCCCACAAGTAATGAATGAAGCAGTGGACTCTCCTCCCATTAAGATGGAAATGTATGCTTGTCTCATCTGCTCATGTGTCCGTTGTAATCGCAAACTTAAATGACATAATCCAAATAAGATTTTGTCCCCCTCTGACTGACATGGAAATCATGGTGGCAGAGTAATGTTTCCGTCCATTAAAACAGGAGACGGTTCTTGCCATTTTAAAAAAAGGTCACAGGAAATAGATGGATGTGACATTATTAAGCCATTTAGTTAAAGGGACAATGAACCCACATTTTTTCTTTCGGGATTCAGATATAGCATGAAATTTTAAGCAACTTTCTAATTTACTCCTATTTTCAAATTTTCTTCATTCTCTTGGTATCTTTATTTGAAATGCAAGAATGTAAGTTTAGATGCCGGCCAATTTTTGGTGAACAACCTGGGTTGTCCTTGCTGATTGGTGGATAAATTCATCCACCAATAAAAATGTACTGTCCAGAGGTCTGAACCAAAAAACAACTTAGATGCCTTCTTTTCAAATAAATATAGCAAGAGAAAGAAGAAAAATTGATAATAGGAGTAAATTAAAAAGTTGCTTAAAATTGCATGCTCTATCTGAATTCCGAAAGAAAAAATTTGGGTTCAGTGTCCCTTTAATCAAATATGAGAGGGGTTCTTACTTGTACAAGGTGACATCTTCAGGTCCGCGAGCTTTAGGTGGTGATTCGGCTGCCTTGCCCTCACCACCACCCCAGCCTTCCTCTAGGCGCCCATCCCGCTGTGGGAGAAAAGGGTACGAGTGCTGATTCTCGCTGGGATGCCTTTCTTCAGAAACTTCTTGGGGAGTCAGGTAGATTGTAATGGGGATCATGGGTAGAATGCTGATGTACCTGCATTTAAAAACCACATTAAGCATTAATAAACTGGTCGTAAGTAGATGGCCTTATGCTTCATTTTCACTGCCTCATTCAATTTTTTGTTTACCTAATCTTAAAGGACCATTAAATACAGTAGAATTAAAAAAAAATGACAAATACACAATAAAAAGACAATGTAAAAGCAATTTCTTTGTATTTGAATTGAGAAGTAGAATATTTTTGGCAAATGTTGAAGTTAATCCAAATTTCCCTCCACCTGTATCATGACAGCCATCAGCCAATCATAAAATGAATATGCGTATATACTGTGCTCTTTTCAACCTTTCCCTATATCTTCTCCTCTCTTTGCCTTGGATGGCTGCAATTATGTATAAGTTTGAATCACACACAAAAACACTGTACTGCACTAGAACATACTTTGTCACTATATGAAAGTAAGAGTGAGATTCCTCTAGTGTTAATAAAAAAAAACATTGGCTTCATAATAGATGGAGAGCTGTGCTAGTCATCAAGTAAACACGTTATGTTACCAACAGGACTGTAATACACAAGGCTCTTACCTTCCGTATTGCTTACCTGCTGCGTGGAAAAAACTTGCTCAATCTTTAATTCTCACAAAAAGATGATATATTATATACAAATGTTAATTTGGGCATTGTCTGTGTAAATAAGCTGACAATGATGTGCACTCTGCTTATGTGTCTGACATTATTTAATAAAGAAAATAAAAACTGGCATGAAATTCTCTAACTGGAAGAGAGGTCTGATCTAAGCTATGTGGATGGTCCGGCCACTTACTTTTTTGCCAGAGTAATGTTGTAGTAGCTGAATAGTGTGGGCCAGTGTCTGTAGGATAGTTTCCTCCAAGTCTCCTCATCTCCTGGTCCCCAGGTGACCTCAGTGTGAGCCCGGTCCTCTCTGTTCTCTGGTTTTGACTTGCTGTGGTCTTCCTCTGTCCCATCTCCCCATACACCAGGGCTTCCTTCCAACGATCCTCTCAAGGTATCCAGCATCTCTTTCCGGTCTCTTTGTTGTGACTGGTTCTCTAGAAGTTGGGAGGAGCCCGTAGGGAAAACTGACAGAGCACTCTGGGGATCAGAAACAGGCAGAACAGGCACAGGGATTGGGGGCATCACTTCGCCACCTAAGGGGCTTTGGTCTGTGACTTGAAATGTTAGGTATGTGCGCAGGCCAGCAGGGTCAGTATAAACAAGGATCCCGATCCAGACCACAGTCCCAGCCTGTACCATAAACAGAAAGACAGAATGAGGTAAGAATGAGAAAATACAACTATTTTCCTTTCTACACTGTCTGCATGTATTTATTCAGTTTTGTATGTATTCTCTAACCACAAGTAACACAAAATATGATTCAACACAGCCTACAAAAATCAATAAGGACATTAAGGAATATAGTAAAAAAACAAACAGTTGCATAGTGGATATGAATAATCATAAAATTGTGGATATATGTATTCAAGTGGAAAAAGTTATGGCTAATAGGGATGGGCAGAAGTCTAATGTTTAAGCTTTTTTTTATTAATACTTTAGTTTTTTTTTTATAATGATTATTGCCTCTTGTTATTTATTGACAGTCCTCACTGGTAAGTGACATTATTGATATTTTATAGGATTGTTTACATTTTCTACTGTTTCCCTACATTTTGCAAAGTATGTCGTCATTAAATTTTAGTATGGAACTGCTTGTTCAGAAATCACTTTTTTCATTTTTGCCGTTTTAAAAGTAGGAAAGTTTTGCCTATATTTATATTAAGACCTCAGTGTCCCTTTAAATATGACCCTTGTCTTGTCAAACTAACATCATGAGTGTAAAACAATTAGCAAACTTTTGTGTACATTAAAGACACAAATCAAAGTAACTATATTCCTGCTGTACCTTTTACAGCTAATTTTAACCTATTTAAAAATTGATACTAAACATTTTTTTTCTTTAATGATTCAGATAGAATCTATTGCTATCTGTATTTAAAAGACAGGAATGTAAAACTCAGGAGCTGGCCCATTTTTGTTTACGAACCTGGGTTACGCTTGCTAATTGGTGGCGCTATCCAGGGTTCTGAACCTAAAATGGTCTGGCTTCTAAGCTTTACATTGGCAATACAAATTTATGGAGCTATGTACATTTCTACTAGTTTCTTTCCCACAGTTTGCTTTTCTCCTACATAAAGATTATTCTTTGCCACTTATCTTACCATGATGATTCTTTGGGCAAGCCTTGTCCTGGCAAAGAAATAAATGAGGCGGAGTCTTTTGGGCAGACGCAGGTTTCTGAAAGACGACGGCTGCAGAGTGATGGTGTGGGGTGTGGCAGGTCTTAGAGCTGGTTGACGCTCATACCTTTGATTCCGTGAAACCACCTTGGCAGAAGGCATGCAGGCCTCTGCTGGCATTCTCTTGTTCAGATCGGCTAGCTGCAAATGCAACAGTGGAGGCTTTTTGTTAGGACAGATGTCATACATCACACTAAAAAAAAAGTATACTCCAATGTGTTCTAAAGGGGACATTCATAACTCTTAACCTACAAATCTACATTGCCAGGTAACCCTTAGTGTATAGATCTGGTAAAGGGCTAGATTACAAGTTAAGCGCACATTTGAACTTACACGAATACATTATGTGTGCTGGTATTACAGGTAAGGCGCAATGCGGAGCCTTGTTTTCATCCAGGGGGCAACTCAAGTAGCGTTGGGCAGCAATAGGTAAATATACACACACACACATATATATATATATATATATATATACACACACACACACACACACATACCTACACACACACACACATATATACCTACACACACACACACACACACACACATATATACCTACATATATATATATATATATATATATATATATATATATATATATATATATATATATATATACACACACACACATACATATATGGAAAGAGTCCACAGCTGCATTTATTACTTTAGGGAAATAAGAACCTGGCTACCAGGAGGAGGAAAAGACACCCCAGCCAAAGGCTTAAATACTCCTCCCACTTCGCTCGACCCCCAGTCATTCTGCCGAGGAACAAGGAACAGTAGAAGAAATACCAGGGTGAAAAGGTGCCAGAAGAATAAAAAATAAGAGACGCCCGACAGAAAAAAAAGGGTGGGGAGCTGTGGACTCTTTCCATCTGAAGAAAAGAAAATTATCAAGTAAGCATAATTTAAGTTTTTCTTCATAAATGGAAAGAGCCCACAGCTGCATTCATTACTTTTGGGAAAACAATACCCAAGCTTAGAGGACTGAATGCAAAAACGGGAGGGTACAATAGGCGGCCCATTCTGAGGGTACCAGGCCTGAAAAAACCACAACCCAACCAAAGCCCGCTTCGTCAGAGCCGGGCAAAAACACTAGAAGGAAAAGGCCCCAAGGACACTGACCCGCAGATAGTCCGAAAGCCTAACTAGATACTGCAAAGCAGACACACTAAGCCAACACTCCTCCAGGAGAACTCGCCCAGCAGTCGGCCCCCACACAACCCTTACTAGTATAGTACCAAAATCCCCAAAAGGGAGAGGACAAGGGTAAGCCAAAGGGATACCCAAAAGGTACAGCAAAATCCATAAAGGAAAAACCCCCTTCAAAGGAAGGCCAAGTCCACAGAGACCCGAATGGATCCCGAGAACAAGGGAAGACGACGCCCAACCTACAAGGAGCAACCGGGCATCATCAAGGAGAAGAAACATCTCCCAAACATCATGCAACAGCACAGAAAAAGACAGCTGAAGACAAAGTCCTCAAAACGTCAGAACTCAGAGACTGAAAAGAAAAATAACAAGTAGCAAACTCAGAAAAATAAACATCTGAGTCCAGTAACACGCTACCATCTGTAGGAAGAGACAGAGAAAACACCATCCGTAAGGAAAAAGCGGCTGAACAAAATAGAAGATTGCCCAACCTCCAAGACAGAGGACACACTCCAGGCAATCCAGACCGCAAGGCCTACTTACAGATCTCAAAGGGGGGAGAGGCACAGAACCTAAAAAAAAAAAAAAAAAGGTCCACTGGCACCCCCAAGACCTGAGGATGAACAACAGATCCTACACCTAGCCGGACCAGCACAAGCAACAGCAGATCCGAAAGCAAGGAAACAGAAAGGAACCCCAAGACCGGCCCCCAAAAAGGCGGAAGAATGGACACAGCCACTTCAACCTAGAGACAATCGAGCAGGCATTAGACCCAAGGAGATCTAGCAAAGCCATCCAACTAAAGTCTCAATGCGGAGCCAGCAGCTCCCCAGATGGAAAGGAAGAAACTCAACGAGCAGACCAATCTCTGAACCAGATAAAACATCTGTTCCAACCTCCCAAACACAGGAGAGGCCCCTAAAAAAAAAAAAAAGGAACCACACCTCCGTAAGGAGGACAACGAGCCCCCTGAAGAGGAAAGCATCGATAAACACCTGCCCATAAGACAGGAAGTCGAAGGAAGAACCGAGAGAACACAAGACCACTGACAGCTAAGGAACCACAAACCCTCCGCTTGCTAGGCAGGAAAGCCCACCATCAGGTCCCATTAAAACACCATCGTGCTAGCACACATACCAGGCGCAAGAGTGACAGCTAAGCAACCGCAAACCTTCCGCTTTCTAGACAGGAAAGCCCACCATCAGGTCACATTAGTTGGCTGTACAAAGGGAACTGTATCATACAGCACAAGACAAGCCCCAAGGAGTCCCGGCTCTCAGTAAATCTGGCCAAGTTGTAAAACAGAACAGACAGAATATGGGCTAAGCTCAAGTACCCTGTAAACTGGAACCGCCCGGCCAGTTTTAGGATCATAAGGTCTAGTAACATCCCACAGCGGGATCCACAAAGAGAAAACGCTGAGTAAAACCCTCGACAACCTAAGATCAGGACAGGAAGCCCGGGCCCCACAAATGTTTAGATTAAACAATCTTCCAGAAACATAAATCCCACGTCTGATATAAAAAAACAGACCTCCCAGGGAAAAATCCAGAATAACCTGGATAACAAGAGCAAAAAGTCCTTGCAAGTCCTGACCCAAAGGTAAGAGACCACCCCTTGCAGGAGCCAAGACACTCCAAAGAGCCAAGGTCTCCCAAGGCCATAAAAGGACACTAGAGCCAACAGGCGTCCAAGCAACATTAACAAAATTGTGCTTGAAAAGCACGGCTAATCCCCTAAAGGGACTTAAGACCCTGCTCATTTTATCAACCTCGAAAGGAGGAAAGGCTGAGTAGACATCGTTGGGGATCGAACTAGCAACCCTTGGTTTGCTACAGTACAGAGTAGCCACAGAGCCTTAGTATGCTGAGCTAGCTGTCCATCTAGCCCCGAGCCCCAGACACAAGGGGAACAGTGAGGACAAGTCACCCGAACAGAGCAACAGCAAGCCTCAACATCACCTCAGATTCGAAGTCAGAGGACAGTAAAACATGGGTTTGGATGCCAACTAGATGGCAAAACCTGAACCATATGAGTGGAAAACCACTAGGACCTCTTCAAACCCAAGAAGGAGATGCAGTGTTCCAAGCACCGGGGAAGGACCCCTAACCGAAGCCCAAAAAGACCTCACAGTCTGATGTCCCGAAAAAGGAAAAACCAACTCCCGAAGGGAATCCAAGTCCCACGAAGGAGACTCAATCCACAAGGAGAAATGGACAGAGTCCAAGAAGGTCTCAATGAAGAAGAGAACCACTAAAGGAACAAGTCCCAAAAGGACAATTCCCAGGGCCTCCTAGAGCAACACTGCCCCACCGGCGGAAAAGATGCGCTAAACCCTCTAACCTTCCCACCACGTGGGAAGGAATACTCTAGGTTCCGAGGGTATCGGAAGCAACAGAGAGTGACGCAGCAAAATTCACTGACCCAGTCACCAAAGAGACGGCTATTTAAGGACTGAAACAATCCCGAGGGCCGCACGGACCCGCAAGTCCTCTGAAGAACGCTTAGCTGAAACAAATAACAAGAAACATAAATAATATTGAGAGCACTCAGCACCCCAACCTGACAAGCAAGGTATAATAGGCGCCATGTGTCTGAATAAGCCGCGAGACAGAAGATCTGTACCCAAGCAGGACCAACCTGCAACCAGGGTCATAACTGCCAAGCTGGCTAAAAAAAAAAAGACAAACATGGGACTAACGTGTCCCGAATAACTTCCGTAGAAGCAAACAGCAAGTATCGATCTCTTGCAGGAAACATAGTATGAAAAAGAAAATTCATCCTAACCGGATAAAATAAAATAACAGGCAACCCGAGGGTTAATGCCCAAGAAAAACAGAGAGAGGTCCAGCCTAACGGAAACTATGCGCCTCCAACAAAACTGGGAAGGATCTCGATAACAAGACTTAAAGGAGATTACGTCATCCCCCCATGTCCAACGAGGAGAGCCATTCAAAGGAGGAGACTGATGATTTCCATAGCCGAGAAGGATAGGGTCCCCAAACAGCTCAAAAACGTGTCTGAGTAGAACATGAAGGCGAACCAGCCTGTAACGAAAGGCACAACACTCAGGAACAGTTATACCCGCAGGGAACTGCACATGCCCTCCTGTGGCCGAGAGACCTAGGGCAATCGGGCAGAGCACAAATCGCAAATAAACATCTGGACTATGTAGACTAGCAAGCTCCAAAAGTATGTAAAAGCGAAAACGTGCCACAACCTCCAGGGGGAACGATCCAACCTCAGAGGAGGAAAAAACAAACTTGGGTTACCCGCATGTGTAGTAGTAGTAGGGAGCGGTAGGGAACTCGCCTCCCGGAGGACAGGGCCCCCCGAGGCGGATGGCTCAGCAGTCCCTTGAATCCCCGAGCCAGAGGAACAAGGAGCTCTAGGACGGCCTAAAGAACATAACGGACTGACCTGAGTCAATGGGGCCAATTCACATTCGCCACAGGATGAATAATCTGAATCTGAAAGTTGAACAATCGCAACGTCAGCATCCTCCATAACTGGATAAAGGATACAAAAAAATGGACTATACATAAAACAATTAAAACGGCACCTGACCCCCACAATGGCTGGGGCACTCACCAGGTCCTATGACCAGACACCAGTGGACTAGAATTTTCCGTCACCACAGAGTCGGTAATGCGGAAATGGGGGACCAGAATGTAAACATGACCGGTCACAAGGTGAACCATACAGGCTAAAAAAAAGCGCGCCCAACCGTAAGGTCGCGTCACTTCGAAAGGATGTTCTATTCCAAAACGCCACGAGCCCAGTTAACACTACACATAAGCAGATTGAATCACATAACAAACGTGATTAAAAAAAACACTGTTCAATAACCCCCCTCAGGAGATATTAACCCTTGATTCCAAGATACTAAAGGAGTCCCAATGAGACACTGTATTTTTCATGTGAGTTCGCAGGAACAAATGAGTTACAGTACAATCATGAAGAAGTAAAACGGCCCTTCAAGTGTGACTGATAGTAGCCTCGCCTCCGCCATGGACTTTAGAGAGGAAAGCAGGCAGCGAAGTTCAACAACGCTGATCGCTTGTGGAGTTGTTAAAATGAGTTGGGATGGTTTTGCAGACTCTTCATGCATCTCCGGACTCTAACATTCATCCAAGCCCTCACTGAGAGACTGACAGGATTACTTAAAACTCCTGTCCCATGTCGAAGAGTACTACTACAAAAAACAGAATTTATGTTTACCTGATAAATTTCTTTCTCCTACGGTGTATCCGGTCCACGGCTTCATCCTTACTTGTGGGATATTCTCAATCCCTACAGGAAGTGGCAAAGAGAGGACACAGCAGAGCTGTCCATATAGCTCCCCTCAGGCTCCGCCCCCCCAGTCATTCGACCGACGGTTAGGAGAAAAAGAGAACCATAGGGTGCAGTGGTGACTGTAGTTTACAAAAGTAAATTTAAACCTGACCAAATGCCAGGGTGGGCCGTGGACCGGATACACCGTAGGAGAAAGAAATTTATCAGGTAAACATAAATTCTGTTTTCTCCTACATTGGTGTATCCGGTCCACGGCTTCATCCTTACTTGTGGGAACCAATACCAAAGCTTTAGGACACGGATGAAGGGAGGGAACAAGTCAGGTAACCAAAACGGAAGGCACCACTGCTTGTAAAACCTTTCTCCCAAAAATAGCCTCAGAAGAAGCAAAAGTATCGAATTTGTAAAATTTGGCAAATGTATGCAGTGAAGACCAAGTCGCTGCCTTACAGATCTGTTCAACAGAAGCCTCATTCTTGAAAGCCCATGTGGAAGCCACAGCTCTAGTAGAGTGAGCTGTAATTCGTTCAGGGGGCTGCCTTCCAGCAGTCTCATAAGCCAACCGGATGATGCTTTTCAGCCAGAAGGACAGAGAGGTCGCAGTCGCCTTTTGACCTCTCCTCTTGCCAGAATAGACGACAAACAAGGACGATGTTTGTCTGAAGTCTTTAGTTGCTTTTAGATAGAACTTTAAAGCACGAACCACATCAAGATTGTGCAACAGACGTTCCTTGTTAGAAACTGGATTAGGACACAGAGAAGGAACAACTATTTCCTGGTTAATATTCTTATTGGAAACCACTTTTGGAAGAAAACCAGGTTTGGTACGTAAAACAACCTTATCTGTATGGAACACCAGATAAGGTGAATTACACTGCAAAGCAGACAATTCAGAAACTCTTCTAGCAGAAGAAATAGCTACCAAAAACAAAACTTTCCAAGATAGTAACTTGATATCTATGGAATGTAGAGGTTCAAACGGAACCCCTTGAAGAACTGAAAGAACTAAATTTAGACTCCATGGAGGAGCCACAGGTCTATAGACAGGCTTGATTCTGACTAAAGCCTGTACAAACGCCTGAACATCTGGCATTGCTGCCAGGCGCTTGTGTAACAAAACCGACAGAGCAGATATCTGTCCTTTTAAGGAACTAGCTGACAAACCTTTCTCCAATCCTTCTTGGAGAAAAGATAGAATCCTTGGAATCCTAATCTTACTCCATGAGTAACCCTTGGATTCGCACCAACAAAGATATTTCCACCATATCTTATGGTAAATTTTCCTAGTGACAGGCTTTCTAGCCTGGATCAGGGTATCTATAACTGATTCCGAAAACCCACGCTTAGCTAGAATCAAGCGTTCAATCTCCAAGCAGACAGTTGCAGAGAAACTAGGTTTGGATGTTCGAATGGACCTTGAATTAGAAGGTCCTGCCTCAAAGGTAGCTTCCATGGTGGAACCGATGACATATTCACCATGTCTGCATACCAAGTCCTGCGTGGCCATGCAGGAGCTATCAGAATTACCGAAGCCTTCTCCTGTTTGATCCTGGCTACTAGCCGGGGGAGAAGGGGAAACGGTGGAAAGACATAAGCTAGATTGAACGACCAAGGCGCTACTAAGGCATCTACCAATGTCGCCTTGGGATCCCTGGACCTGGACCCGTAACGTGGAACTTTGGAATTCTGACGTGACGCCATCAGATCCAGATCTGGAATGCCCCATAGTTGAGTTAACTGGGCAAAAACCTCCGGGTGAAGTTCCCACTCCCCCGGATGGAAAGTCTGACGACTCAGATAATCCGCTTCCCAGTTGTCCACTCCTGGGCTGTGAATTGCTGATAGATGGCAGGAGTGATCCTCTGCCCATTTGATGATCTTGGATACCTCCCTCATCGCCAGGGAACTCTTTGTCCCCCCCTGATGATTGATGTACGCTACAGTAGTCATGTTGTCCAACTGAAATCTGATGAATTTGGCCTCCGCTAGTTGAGGCCATGCCTGGAGCGCATTGAATATCGGTCTCAATTCCAATATGTTTATCGGGAGAAGAGATTCTTCCCGAGACCATAGACCCTGAGCCTTCAGGGACTCCCAGACCGCGCCCCAGCCTAGGAGGCTGGCGTCGGTCGTGACAATGATCCACTCCGGTCTGCGGAAACTCATTCCCTGAGACAGGTGATCCAGAGACAACCACCAGAGGAGTGAGTCTCTGGTTTTCTGGTCCATTTGAATCTGGGGAGACAAATCTGCATAATCCCCATTCCACTGTTTGAGCATGCACAGTTGCAATGGTCTTAAATGAATTTGAGCAAAGGGAACCACGTCCATTGCCGCAACCATTAGTCCTATTACCTCCATGCACTGAGCTATGGAGGGTTGAGGAATGGATTGAAGAACTCGACAAGTGTTCAGAAGTTTTAACTTCCTGACCTCTGTCAGAAAGATCTTCATTTCTACTAAGTCTATTATTGTTCCCAGGAAGGGAACCCTTGTGAACGGGGACAGAGAACTTTTTTCTATGTTCACCTTCCACCCGTGAGACCTTAGAAAGGCTAGAACAATGTCTGCATGAGCCTTTGCTTTGTGAAAGGACGACGCTTGTATTAAAATGTCGTCTAGGTAAGGTGCTACTGCAATGCCCCTTGGCCTTAGCACCGCTAGAAGGGACCCTAGCACCTTTGTGAAAATTCTGGGAGCAGTGGCCAATCCGAAGGGAAGAGCCACGAACTGGTAATGCTTGTCCAGAAAGGCGAACCTCAGGAACTGATGGTGATCTTTGTGGATAGGAATATGCAGGTACGCATCCTTTAAGTCCACGGTAGTCATATATTGACCCTCCTGGATCATTGGTAAAATTGTCCGAATGGTTTCCATTTTGAATGATGGAACTCTGAGGAATTTGTTTAGAATTTTTAAGTCCAGAATTGGCCTGAAAGTTCCTTCCTTTTTGGGAACTACAAACAGGTTTGAGTAAAAACCCAGTCCTTGTTCTGCTGTTGGAACTGGGTGTATCACTCCCATTTTTAAAAGGTCTTCTACGCAATGTAAGAATGCCTGTCTCTTTATCTGGTCTAAAGATAAGCGAGACATGTGGAACCTTCCCCTTGGAGGAAGGTCCTTGAACTCTAGAAGATACCCCTGAGAGACAATTTCTAGTGCCCAGGGGTGCGGGACATCTCTTGCCCAAGCCTGAGCAAAGAGAGAAAGTCTGCCCCCTACTAGATCCAGTCCCGGATCGGGGGCTACCCCTTCATGCTGTCTTGGTAGCAGCAGCAGGCTTCTTGGCCTGTTTACCCTTGTTCCAGCCTTGCAATGGTTTCCATGCTGGTTTGGGCTGGGATGCGTTACCCTCTTGCCTAGTTGCTGTAGAGGTAGAAGCCGGTCCGTTCCTGAAATTGCGAAAGGAACGAAAATTAGACTTATTTTTAGCTTTGAAAGGTCTATCCTGTGGAAGGGCATGGCCCTTTCCCCCAGTGATATCTGAAATAATTTCTTTCAACTCTGGCCCGAATAGGGTCTTACCCTTGAAAGGAATATTAAGCAATTTTGTTTTGGACGACACATCCGCCGACCAAGATTTTAACCACAGCGCTCTGCGCGCCACGATTGCAAAACCAGAATTTTTCGCCGCTTATTTAGCTAACTGGAAAGCGGCATCTGTAATGAAAGAATTAGCCAACTTCAGGGCGTGAATTCTGTCCATGACTTCATCATAAGAAGTCTCCTTCTGGAGCGAGTTTTCTAGTTCCTCAAATCAAAAAGCCGCTGCAGTGGTTACAGGAATAATGCAAGAAATTGGTTGAAGAAGAAAACCCTGCTGAACAAAAATTTTCTTAAGTAAACCTTCTAATTTTTTTATCCATAGGGTCTTTGAAAGCGCAACTGTCTTCTATTGGTATAGTCGTGCGCTTAGCTAGCGTTGAAACTGCTCTCTCTACCTTGGGGACCGTCTGCCACGCGTCCCTTCTGGGGTCAACAATTGGGAACATTTTCTTAAATATAGGAGGGGGAACAAAAGGTACACCTGGCTTCTCCCACTCCTTAGTCACGATATCCGCCACCCTCTTAGGTATCGGAAACGCATCAGTGTGTACTGGGACCTCTAAGAATTTGTCCATTTTACACAATTTTTCTGGGATCACCAAAGGATCACAATCATCAAGTGTAGCTAGGACCTCCTTAAGTAGGGCGCGGAGGTGTTCTAGCTTAAATTTAAATGCTATGGTATCAGGCTCTGCCTGCTGAGAAACTTTTTCTCCCTCAGACAGGCCCTCCCTCACCGCCAAGTCAGATTGATGTGAGGGCACTACAGATAAATTATCCTCTGCGTCTGCTTGCTCATTTTCTGTGTTTAAAACTGAGCAATCACGCTTCCTAGGAAAAGCTGGCAGTTTGGATAAAAATGCTGAGAGAGAATTATCCATTACTGCCGCTAACTGTTGCATAGTAATCGCAATTGGTGCGCTAGATGTACTGGGCATCGCTTGCGCGGGCATAGCTGGTGTTGACACAGAAGGAGAGGATAGCGAGCTATCTTCACTACCTTCAGCTAAAGAATCATCTTGGGCTATATCTTTAAGTGTGATTGTACGGTCCTTAAGCTGTTTGGACGCTATGGCACACTTCACACATAAATTTAATGGGGGAACCACCTTGGCCTTTGAACATACAGAACATAGGCTATCTGAAGATTCAGACATGTTTGACAGACTTAAATAGAACTTTAATGCAATAAAATTTATTTTTGGCAAAAACGTTACGGTCTCTTTAAATAATAAAAGTGCACACTTTATTACTGAAACATCAAAAAAACATCAAATAAACATCCGATTTTAATGAAATTTTCACCACAGTGTCTTAATGCTTTGAAAAGATTGCACACAAATTTTCAGACCAATTAACTCCTTAATGCCCAAACCGGAGCTAATAACAGCAGTAAACCGGTTAACACACTACAGTACTATGCCACAGCTTCCACTGTGGCCTTTACCTTCCTTAGGGATTATTTAAGTAGGAAATAAGCCTCTCTGAAGTCCTTTCTGATGCCTCTGGACTCCCCACGTGAAGCTGCATGAACTGCCTTGTCAAAACAACTGCGCAATTGAGGCGCGAAAATGAGGCCTCCTCCCTCTGCATTCCAGAGTGGAGGGGCCTTTCTGACTAGATTAGGTGTCCAAATAAGTGCCAGGCGCAAATTAAACCCCAAAAGTGTTTTAAAGTCTGAAAAAACACATTATTTATAGTGAAAAATATGCTAAAAAGCAATCGATTAAGCCCACAATAGTGTCAACCAGCATTAGAGCCCTTAATATAAGCCATCATTTTGAGTCCAAGAAAAATGGCTTACCTATCCCAGAGGGAATTTCTGACAGTCTTCTAGCATTACATGGTCTTGTTAGAAAAATGACTGATCATACCTGAAGCAGTTAAGCCTGCAAACTGTTCCCCCCAACTGATGTTCTCTGGTTTCAACAGTCCTGCGTGGGAACAGCAATGGATTTTAGTTACTGGTGCTAAAATCATATTCCTCTTAGCAGAAATCTTCATCACTTTCTGCTGCAGAGTAAATAGTACAAGCCGGCACTATTTTAAAATAACAAACTCTTGATAGAAGAAATAAAAAACTACAACTAACACCACATACTCTTTACCACCCCCGTGGAGATGCTACTAGTTAGAGCGGCAAAGAGAATGACTGGGGGGGGCGGAGCCTGATGGGAGCTATATGGACAGCTATGCTGTGTGCTCTCTTTGCCACTTCCTGTAGGGATTGAGAATATCCCACAAGTAAGGATGAAGCCGTGGACCGGATACACCAATGTAGGAGAAATAAACTTCTGACACTTCTCTGTCAACCTCCTGGAACGAAAGGCAAAGAATGACCGGGGGATGAGGCAAGTTGGAGGAGTATTTAAGCCTTTGACTGGGGTGTCTTTTCCTCCTCCTGGTGGCCAGGTTCCTATTTCCTAAAAGTAATAAATGCAGCTGTGGACTCTTTCCATTTATGAAGAAAACGTTTCTTAAAGTTACATGCTCTATCTGAATTATGCAAATGTGTAATTTTGACTTTTCTATCCCATTAAGGCTTAAAATAAAGATGTCTGATCTGTCTGCAAGCTTAGCCTATTTTGATGGGTTGTGGTGTCAAAGAGCAAATCCATCTATAACATAAAAAACATAAAAGGAGCAATTTCTCATTTTACACACTGCAGCTGGCATAACAAGTCACTGGGAACACATTAAGGAAAAAAACGTTTTACAGTACACTGCCCCTTTAAACTGTTTGTGATCTACTAAAACAGGGGTTTCACAACTCACAGCGCAGGAACAAAGGCCAACATTTAGCAGATTAAATGCTGATTAGGAAGGAGCAATGGCGTGTTCTGTGGTAAATACACAGTTCTATCCATGCCCCTTGGGGGAGGATTATTCACTGGTAATTATTATCAGGGAGGGCCAAGATATATACATTTCTGATACTTCTTTATTTTAATTACAATACACAGTCCCGCACATGTGAATACAAGGTGAGCATGCATTGATTTTACAACAGTAACATGGTGCTGCTGTTTTTATTTGTTTGTGACTACTTTTGGACTTATTTATTAATCAGCCTTTATTTATAGCCAACCTATTTGTTCTAAGACTTAATTTGTATCACAATGAATAGATTATAGTAATAAGAAAGCGTGCAACTATAAAAACATTAAAGATCTATCATTTATTTCAAATAAAGGTTTCATTAATACATGGGATATTTTACCCACCTGTGATAATTGTGTGTGACACTCTTAATTTAGTGCTTTGACTATTTCAAGCTGTCCAGATATCTTGAAATACAAAGAGCTGTTCTAATATGTTTTACCAAGTCAAACCCTAACTAAACAGCAGAGATATGACAACACACTATGGCCCAGATTACGAGTTTTGCGTTAGAGGCTATGCGGTGCTAACGAGCAGTTTTGTCTCACCGCTCACTTACCTACACTGCTGGTATTACAGGTTTTTACAAACCAGTCGTTAAAAGACAAGAAGTGAGCGTTGAGCAAAATTTTGCTCATTACCGCACTCCAATACCAGCGCTGCTTAAGTCAGCGGTGAGCTGGTCGTACGTGCTCGTGCACGATTTCCCCATAGGAATCAACGGGGAGAGCCGGCTGAGAAAAAGTCTAACACCTGCCAAAAAGCAGCGTAAAACTAAGTAACGCAGCCCCATTGATTCCTATGGGGAAATAAAATTTATGTCTATACCTAACACCCTAACATGAACCCCGAGTCTAAACACCCCTAATCTTACACTTATTAACCCCTAATCTGCCGTTCTGGACACTGCCGCCTACATTATATGCATTAACCCCTAATCTGCTGCTCCCAACATTGCCGACACCTACATACTATTTATTAACCCCTAATCTGCCGCCCCCAACGTCGCCGCCACTATAACAAACATATTAACCCCTAAACCGCCGCACTCCCGCCTCGCAAACATTAGTTAAATATTATTAACCTCTAATCTGCCATCCCTAACATCGCCGCCACCTACCTACATTTATTAACCCCTAATCTGACACCCCCAACGTCGCTGCCACTATACTAAATGTATTAACCCCTAAATCTAAGTCTAACCCTAACCCTAACACCCCTAACTTAAATATAATTTAACTAAGTCTAAATAAAATTACTATCATTAACTAAATTATTCCTTAAAACTAAATACTTACCTATAAAATAAACCCTAAGATAGCTACAATATAACTAATAGTTACATTGTTGCTAGCTTAGGGTTTATTTTTATTTTACAGGCAAGTTTGTATTTATTTTAACTAGGTACAATAGTTATTAACTATTTAATAACTACCTAGCTAAAATAAATACAAAAGTAACTGTAAAATAAAACCTAACCTAAGTTACACTAACACCTAACACTACACTATCCTATATTATAAAAGGCCAAGTGTGTTTGTCCGAAGCTGTCATGCACAGTAGGACAAACACACCTGGCCTTAGATTGACAGCTGGCACCAGACCTGGACCCTTACAGTGGCGCGTGGCAAACCCTGTTCTCGCGGTGGACACAGTTGATGCAGAGAGATGCTTCTAACTGATCCTCATGCGCCACAATCTACTCACGCACCACTGTAAGGGTCCAGGTCTGGTGCCAGCTGTCCATATAACTCACGTGCTGCTGCCTAAACTACGGAGCCAGATGTGAATGTAAGCTGATCCTGTGCGCCAGTAGTGAGGATCAGCTTAGTAGCATAGTTAGTGGCGTGTGAGGATCAGCTTACATTCACATGTGGCTCCGTAGTTTAGGCAGCAGCACGTGAGTTACATTGACAGCTGGCACCAGACCTGGACCCTTACAGTGGTGCGTGAGGATCAGTTAGAAGCATCTCTCTGCATCAACTGTGTCCACCGAGAACAGGGTTTGCCGGGGATGATGTGGGCGTGCCGGGGGCGGGGCCGTGTGTACAGGAGAGATAGCTCAAAAGAGGAGGGGGAAGGGGGGAGAGATAGCTCAAAAGAGGAGGGGGGAAGGGGGGAGAGATAGCTCAAAAGAGGAGGGGGGAAGGGGGGAGAGATAGCTCAAAAGAGGAGGGGGGAAGGGGGGAGAGATAGCTCAAAAGAGGAGGGGGGAAGGGGGGAGAGATAGCTCAAAAGAGGAGGGGGAAAGGGGGGAGAGATAGCTCAAAAGAGGAGGGGGGAAGGTGGGAGAGATAGCTCAAAAGAGGAGGGGGAAGGGGGAGAGATAGCTCAAAAGAGGAGGGGGGAAGGGGGAGAGATAGCTCAAAAGAGGAGGGGGGAAGGGGGGAGAGATAGCTCAAAAGAGGAGGGGGAAGGGGGGAGAGATAGCTCAAAAGAGGAGGGGGGGAGAGATAGCTCAAAAGAGGAGGGGGAAGGGGGGAGAGATAGCTCAAAAGAGGAGGGGAAGGGGGAGAGATAGCTCAAAAGAGGAGGGGGGGGGGGGGGGAGAGATAGCTCAAAAGAGGAGGGGGGGGGGGGGGGAGAGATAGCTCAAAAGAGGAGGGGGGGGAGGGGGGAGAGATAGCTCA